>NW_023614355.1:0-61107 GCF_013339695.2 Rhipicephalus sanguineus
TCGCCAAAATACCAAAAATATGCGCTTTGAAATCTGTGACGTCACGTGCGGTGACTTCGGCGCGAAATTTAAAAATGAAACTTTGACCTTGATTTTCTCCCTTATTAACAATCCTACGATTACGTCGTTAACTACTTTACAGTTCTCAGAGTACGAATCACCAATCTAAACCGATTCATTGTTTCACTTTAGTGTCCCTCAAAAAACCGTCATACACGAGGCAAGTCAATGAGAACTAACAGACTGTTAGTTCTCATTAACATTGTGTCTAACAAAGAAAACGAGCCCTTAAGAATCATTATCTTTCCTTCGAGGCAAGTCAGGACGCACCGAAATGAAACACATACTGTTTTTTTCCTAGACTGTAATTTATTACGTTACTTAAAGGAACCGACAACTAGCCAGTGTGTGCGATTAGATCCTGGTAGAAATGGAAAGACCGTGAATTACAGTGACAGATCCTTGCACCATCCTTTTCGCATTGTGAGTAGGATTTATATCTTTAAGTCGTGTTTAAAAGTAACAAAAGACCGGTATGTCGCGCAGCCTAGCAGAAGAGCCTTGAAGATGGATTATGGAGTCGATCACCTTGCAGCACGTATTCACGTAGTATAATGCTGTCATAATTAGTCCTGAAGATTAGAGTGTGTATATAATTATCTGTCCCCGCTCTATTCTGTGCTGCTTACGAGGTGAAAGGTGTTGGACGTTGAGAAACGGCGCTGCCTTCGCGGCAGCCAGTGCCACATGTCGAGCCATGCCGCGCTCGAATACGAACCACTCTCGCGCTCACTGTTTGCAGCATGTGTTGTCCCGTGTGTATACGACTTCATATTCGCCGCAGATACAAAAATTATGAATACAAATGTTTCACGGCGTTTTCCACGTTACCATACCGTGATTAGACACTCTGACCGGTAAGCTTTCCGTTGCGCTAAAAATAGGTACATAAATATTGGTTGTCAGTCTCTTTAAGCTTTCTTCGTTTGATTTTTGTCTTGCAGTGGCTTCATACATTTACCTGCTGTATTGGTGTGCCGTGCAACTTGGTCTGGTGCCACAAGCAGCCCTACTCAGACCACTCGGCTTCCGAACGACTGGAGTCGCGCCCGGGACCGTGGCTTCGTGGCTCCATTCTCTTCATGGCGGAGTCGTCCCGAGGCGTGGATGGTTCGCCGCCCTTCAGAAATATGGCAGGAGAGGCGGCATCTCGCGTTGCGACAAAAGATTGTGGAAAATCATTGTGCTGATGCTGCTATACAAGATTTGATTAAGACAGCAGCCCTTGCGATGAAGCGCTCACCGCCGGCTCTGGCGGCAGCGTCACAGTGAACACTAGAGGAGTCCTTGCCGCGTTGTGGACTTTCCTGCACGCATCCTTAAATTTACTTAGTTTGGGAACTCCAAACACTGGGTCGTTACTGTAGAGACACTGTCGGGAAATGTGAGCTACTGAGAACAAGAATGAGAGTGGGATCCCGTTCATTCGTTGGTTAGGTCCTAGAAGTATATGGCTCAACCCCCACAGGGGATCGGCCACGAATCCTGCGGCAGTACAATTTTTGAATTAAGCGAAAATATTAGAGTGGTAAATATTGGTTTCTTTATTGAGTGTTAATAAGAAAAGAGTTAAATTTCTGTTAACTTATGCGCAGCGAATGAAAAAATAATCGTTCGTAAATAAATAAATAGAAGAATAAAATAATAAGAAGATAATAAAAAATTGGCCGCCATTCGGCCCTGCGAAATTGAATGTCCAGTGAAGCTGCATCAAACACCACACATGCTGACGGGAGGCGGGGAGGTATGAAACAATGTTCCCGAGCTCGTACTTTGGCTCATACCCGCATACCGTGTCCCATGGTATACTGGTATGTGCCACGCGTGACTGAAGGAAAGTGTTTCATGACGTACACGACAGGATTTTCACGTTATGATGTCACGACCAGACAGTTATTTATTGTCGTAGTCTCATGCCGTCCTAGGCCAAGTTTGGTCTATGCCAAATTAAGGAGACCAGCACGGGAGCACCCAGACGTAGGCGGCTAGATAGATAGGTACGTAGATAGAAACGCTCAAAGTGCCTTTGGTTCGCTGAGAAATGCTTCCCATTAAAGATGAAACTGAAGCGATGACATGTTTCTCACAATGGCCTGCATTGGTCCTTGGCTTTCAGGGAGCAAGGATGGGAAGTAAACAGTTATTGGAATGCTACATCGGGGGCCTTCGGCCACCATTATCGTCAAAACCTGCGTGGTCATCACCGTGCTCTCCGAACGATGACGGGTCAGGTCCGTCTGAGTAACGCTATAGGGCAGGCTTGCGCCCCCGCCCGCCTTAGGTGATTTGGGGGGCCCCAGATCACCTAATAACGGGGGGGGGGGGGGGGGGGGGGGCGGTCATCCCCCGTGCCCCACTCTTGCGCCACGCCTATGATGAGATGTATCTGCGACCTCACTTATGCTTAGGTGCACAACACGGGGAGCCATCGCGGAGGTTGCAAGTTTGTGGCTTACTGCAGGTATCAGGCAACTAGTAAAACAGCAGCGAAAGTAACTCCAAAACCGCGATAAAACTTTGAGAGACTGAACAAAATACTGAATTGAACGTCTTCCTTTACTCTTCTAGACACTTCAAACCATGAACCTTTACCGTTTCCTCCCCTACACTCAATTTCTGGCGTCGTTCCTAACATGCCAGTCTAACATGCCAGTTAAAGATTATCGCGCTTCTTGATCATCAATGCTTTAATTTTGCAACTGTTATTTCTTAGTCGATAATTGCGCCGTTAAACACCCAATCGGGGGCAATCCAACATAGACTAGTAACGTTGGGGCAATCAGCATAATGGGTATGAGCCACTGGTAGAAAAACAAAAAAAAGAAACAGGCGTACGTGTTTTGTATATTCATTGCTATTATTTATTATTCATTCTTTTATTGGATCAGCATTCAATACTCAAATATTTAAAAAAAACTTTTGTAAGACAATTTCTTGGCCAATCCCCCTGAGTGGGTATGAGCCATGCGTAGAGGACACTACTACTACTAATACGTACGGCTACAGCGGCGACAAGGACGGCGATCGACGGTGTCGGCTGGAACGTAAGTCCGAATTAATGTAATTTTATTTTATATAGAAGCAACCGCTCCTCTCGCACAATGGCTACCCGAACAATGAGTTTTCGTACGTTAACACGAAAAAACTAAGCACTGATGCAGCGACCCTGGACAAATGCATCATATATGGCTGCAAATGTGGAAGCCAGCTGTTCTCACTCGTGTCGTGAGAAAACTAGTGCATCAGAATGTGCAAAAGGTCAACAAATGTCTGAGCTTCTCATCAGGGCTCGTAATTGGAAAACCTTCTCGAGATGGTCACGTTAATAAAAAAATCGGCAGATCCCACGTACCGTGGGAGTCGATGTTATGCGAAGCATGCGGCGCGAAGGCGACTGTGGCGTAATTTTTACTCAGCGAAAACGTTACGAAATGATGCTAAAGATTGTATAAATATTGTACGCACACTATATGTGAAAAGCTGCATGTGTTATAAACCAGTTGTTTACAGTTGGGTAACGCTTGCCAACGGCAACATGGGTATTACAACACCAGAATGCGGTAAGCTGATACGTAGTGATAGATTGTCCGTTATCGTGGAGAAAGCAACGCACGTTTCACAAAACCGTGTGCATGTGTGGAAAGGGTTCCTAACAGTTCTTGAACAAGGTCATCATCACCGTGATCAGTGAGCACCAGACGCTGGTCATGACTTGTTATCGGATCCGGTCGCGATCGCGGTGACGAGGGGTCCATGTGTAGTAAAGTATGAGTTATAGTACAGCTGTTAGAAATCGTGGACGCCTCGGTCATTTCGTCGACAAATTGTCTGTCTATAGAGCCGGCGATATGTGGGAATCTGAAGTCACTCATTGCGTTGGTGAGGTTTAGGCGGTTGAGGCTGGTAGGCCTGGATAGGGCTACGTACACCAATATCAGTGGATGGCGCTTGTCGTATTCGTAGACTACCTGGGCGTCTGTGACCTACGTAACCTAGTCTACACAGCGGCTGTCAATCAATCTGTCATCATCCTCGGTCAGCATGAGGCCATCGCCAAGTCTCGTAAGAAATGAAGTGGACACTGCGTCGTTCTGGCGGACCAAGTGCACTTTACGCTGCGATGCTGTGAATATCATACGTAACTTTCGTTAATGTATTCCTCCGGGGTGGAGCAATGCTTCAATATAGCTTGTTGAATCATAGGAATACTAATGTAATGCTTATTAGACTGCTATAAAAGCGGAGCCAACACTGGAATCACGGACGTTAATCTGATATGACACCTGTATTGTAGGACTACATATGTAATAATTGCTTTCTTGTAAAATTAGATACCCAGCACCACAACCACAACTGACGTTGCACCGTCATTACGCCTGCATAGGCTGTTTTCCAAACCAGTTTGTAGACCTGGCGTGGCTTTGTGGTAGAATACCTGATTGCCACGCAGAATGCTCGGGTTCGATTCCTGCTGGGATCCTGATTTTTATTCTTACCATTTCGGGTCAACGCTGCCGATGTCGGTTTTTCTTAACGCTCTCGCATTTAAATTACCAATGTCTGTTCTCGCCGTTCCTGGGTAGATAAAACTGTCAATCACCTGTGGCGCATACCCGTACACCGCGGCCGGTGGTAAACGGTATGTGCCACACGTGTCTGGAGGAAAGGGTTTGACGACGTACGCGACAGGATTTTCACGTTATTCATGTCATGACCACACAGTCATATTCGTCATGTCCTTTTACCCTCCCATGTTAATTTTGGTCTACACCAAGCTAAGGAGGCGATCACGAGAGCACCCAGATGTAGGCGGCTAGATAGATAGATAGATAGATACGTAGATAGAAAGGCTCAAAGTGCCAGAGGTTCGCTAAGAAATGCTTCGCATTTAAAAACATATTATAGCGAACATATTCGGTAAACACATTACCGAATGGAGCTCGCCATTAGGAAAGCTTTTTTTTATGCGATCAAAAGCTTTGCGAATACGGATCCTGGGCTGGCATTCGAAGAAAGTTTTTACGTTAAAATTGTGTATCAAAAAAGTTTCGGTATGTCGTGATCTTTGACATATCGCTAGCGAAAACAGCTATAGGCAATGGCAAAGTACGCTTTGGAAAGAAATGCTCTGGTGATTTTATTCGTTCTGTTTGTTAACTATATAGTCAAGGAAATGCTGCATACTGCCAAAACTCACTCATCATGCAGCCTTGATGCAAAGCGAACTCAGAGCGTTCTTCACTCTTTCGGTGAAGACAGCGTGAGGCTCGTTCTGCAAAAGTGTGGAATTTGGAACACTTTCAGAAAGCTTTCCAGCAGAAGCAATATTTTGGACAAGACTATCGAAAATACACCCTTAAATCATACACTATCGCTAGCTTGCGAAAGTGGTTCTAAGCACAAAGAAAACCGCCGGTCTGAATTGACGTGCAGCGATTCGGGCAAGGCGAGAAGTAATTTCTTCAAGCGGCGTACGGTAACGTCACTTTAATGCGCACTTGGTTACAAATACTCTCACATATGACAGCGAGTGAATGTTAGAGGCACATTCCCAGGCATATTCAAGGAGCCCTCAGTTACGGCGTCTTTCTTAGCCTGCGAATTGCTTTCAACATTAGCCTTAATTTTTTTATTATCTTTGTTATTTTACTGGTGTATAGTTCCTTGGCACACAAAGCAGAGCAAGAAAGCCGCTTTTGCTAAACCACGGCCCTGTACTTTGTTATTGTTCCAGGTGTCTTTTTTTCGCTATAACCCGCTGCTTTCATTTCTATCTGCAGCCTGCTCCCGTATACTTCGATATGTACTTTGTATACGCCCTTAACCGGCTAGACATCGCACAATTTTTCATCGCTTATTCTCCTCACAAGAAGTACTGCAATGAAGAGTAAGGTTCACGTATAGCATGGCACAGAAAAGAATAATTTCTCTCACGTTATTCAGATATGGGTTGCACGTATTTTGAATGGCAGAGGAAGCACATAGGTTTACAAACAAAATGTGGATCTTGACATTGACGTCGTGCTGTGAAGCGACGATCCAATTAAGGGAAAGATATGTGGAGACAGGCGAGACCTTGGAGCGGAAGCATTACCTTGGCTGTGGGACGTTGTTCATTTAAGTTGTCATCGGAGAGAACGGTACAAGCGAATCAGATTGAAGGTACCCACACGAGGCGATGCATGTGAACGCTTGTGGATTGAAAATCAGTTTCATTCCATTATACGCATAAAACTAATTGCAAAGAAGGTAATAACTGGACATGCAAGGGGAGCTTCGCTGTAAATAATGAGACCTCAGAAAACCCTTTTTGAAGACTGGCTTTTCTGAAAAGCATTCGGGTGTTGTCCGTTCTACTCATCTTTAATTTTATCTTTTTACAGCGGTGTTCTCCGGGCCCTCGAACCGACAACGTCACGCCGTCACGGTCAACGCTTGTAAACAAGGTCGCATCATCAAAAAAGCGTCAAGCAGCAACCACCTGATCAGCCTTGCCCCGCTCCCCCTAAATACTGCGTCGCTCGTCCTGTAAGTCTTTTCACTTCAGTCTTCATTGCGAGTTGCAGTGACGTGTTTTCAATGGTGCCCATATTAAGTCGAAAGCCTTAGATGCCTCATCAAACGCGAAAATTGACCTCAGCGGCGGTGTTAACACGAGCGATGCAAAAAATAATCATCACGTGACGTCATCATGAAATCACAGATCTCCCAAATTTGTGACGCCATCTTGACGCCACGTAACGTGACGTCACGTTGACGTCACCACACGGTATCGTCGCCTTGTCAAAGGTGGGCCGATCACGGAGGCAGTGCAAAACAAGGTGAGCTGCAGAAAGCTTTCAATGCCTCCGGTCCTGGAAGCAGTGCAAAACCACGTTAGCTGCAGGAACCTTCAGAGGGGGCGGGGGAGGATCAATACATTGACTGAGAAGAAAAGGACAAGATTTATTGGCCTTCGAGTCGCCTAAGGTGAATGCATAAGGGACCCTGTGAGTTTTTATCGCATGCTTAACTGCTACATAAACTACGCTGAAATAGTTGTGCGTTCCCCAAAATAGGCCTTCCTTACTGCACTCTGCGCATATTGTAAGTAAATCTTGGTTAACACTTGACTTGAGATTTTCCGCTAGAGCTGAGCAACTGATCAGCTCACGTTTCCACGCTCCCGGCCGTGGTCTGTGTGCGAGACAAAAGTTTTGTTTTGAGGGCGGGTATCATGGCAGCATGGACTGCGAGGCACGTTTGAGATAGAACAAAGACGAATTCACGCAGTCATTGTTCAATATGAGCTGTTCATTATTACATCCGTGCGTCTTCGCACCCATCCGCGCTCTCGATACGCGTCATCATGCACGGAATTCAGTGTGGAGATGTTCTAACGGTGTGATGCTGCCTTCTTTACAGGCCTTACTGGAAATCACGTCTTCATAGGCTCTTGGCTCAGCCCACCCTAACTCCAGCATGGGCATGATTGACGTACTATGTAAGCAGCCAGTCCGTTGCATATATATATATATATATATATATACAAAAAGGTATACGTCTCTAAAAAACTGTTTATTTGTCGACGTTGCGATCTGAGCCAATCTTCACCAAGACCTCGTCAAGACTTCATCAAGATCGGTCTCCGATGGGCAAATAAACAATTTTTTATAGTCGTATACCTTTGTCCTATTTGTTTTTACGGCAACCGAAGACCGACTCTTCATAATCTACGCATATATTATATATATATTATAGATATTTATCACTTGTTCGGCTATATATATATATATAGCCGAACAGTGAAGGAGCACACTTACGAAAATTGCATATTTTAACGTTTCGGCCATGGCACGGCCTTCGTCAGAATAAACTGCAGTACAAACGTGCAGCCGTTTTTGTGGGCATCAAGACGTGGGTGAAGTGAATGTACAAAATTTACAAATAACAACAAAACAAATATAAACAAATATACTACATCAGGCTGGATCAAGGGCATGAACAAGCACTTATGACGATGAGCCATTGACCACACTAGTCTCGATGGTTACACATAAGAAACAAATGATAGCGATTGTACATAATCAAACTTTTTGCAGATATGTTAGGCACGTTTCATTAAAGGCACAACAAAAATTCGAACATCAAGACATCACAGAAAGACACGACCTTTTCCTACGCTCTCGTTCAATCGGACGATGCAGTGTTAAATTTATGGATTAGAAAGGATTCTGTACCTTCGGGATCATGGTTCGATTTGAAGCCTGATTGTAATAGCGTCACCATGGTTTTGTCAAATGAATTACCTGGAAGCCTAACATGTTTAGACAATGGGAGATGTGGCACACTGTTAACGTGTGCTCTGCGATTGTTGAAACGACCCGGTGGTCTAGTGGTTATGGTGCTCGACTGCTGATCGAAGGTCGCGGGATCGAATCCCGGCCACGGCGGCCGCTTTTCTGATGGAGGCGAAAATGCTTCAGGCCCGTGTACTTAGATTAAGGTGCACGTTAAAAACCCAGGTGATCGAAATTTCCGGAGCCCTCCACTACAGAAAAACTGGCGATTGGGCGAGTTAGATTCTGTTAAACATATTGAGTGGATTCAGTGCGATGCACGAGGACAGAGATAAAGAAGGGACACGAACATCAGCCCCACCAGGCGTCTCGCATAATGATGTCGGGGTTTTGGGACGATAAACCCCAGCAATTATTGTTTTATGTCATTGTTGGAACGGATACGAAATGATGTTTCGGTCTGACCGATGATTGCACGTGACACACTGAGCATTCGAGTAAGTAGATGATGTTCGCGCTGTCGCAGCTTTTCTCCGTTCTCTAACTGAAAATTAGATGCCGTGCTTTTAGCATTCTTTGGAGTGGTCATATGCGCACAAATTTACATCGTGGTTTGTTACAGGGATGACAACCAGCAGGAGTTTGGCTTAGTCTTGGCAGAAGTTAGGATATCGCGAAGGTTCCTTGATCGGCGATAAGCCAATTTTGGTGATTCCGTGAAAATTTTCTGAGCCGATCGCTCTGCGTCATAAGTTGTTAATGCTTACTGAGAATGTCCGACCGTTAGGAATAGATGTAATATGCGTTAGGATGAGGTTAGTTGTGATGTCGGCGCTAATCGCTCGTCAGTACTGACGAGATCTTTACGGTCGCGACAATCGGCCGGCTTGAGAGCGTCGTCAATTATGCGTGCAGGAGAGTGCTGTTCTGTTAGCGCTGTACGCAGCTTTTGCAACGGATAGCTTGGCTAAAGGATACTTGTTTTACATGCTTGACATGGCTGCTTTTAAAATGAAGATATCGCTGTCCGAGTGGGCTTTCTGTAAAGGTTCGTATTAGTTTGCCATTGCACAGAGATAAAGTGACGTCAAGGAAGTTTATGCGGAGTGGTTAGTAAGAATAGGAAAAGATAGCTGGTTCTGCGTTATAGAAGTCAGTAATGAAAGACAGTAATGCAGCTTCACCGTGGTGCCAAATTAAGAAACTATCATCGGTGAGCATCTGTAGTGAACGGTTTAAGATCACGAGTGGCGAGGAAATCATTTTCTGGAATGCCCATGAAAATGTTCACATAATTTGGACCTATTTTCGTGCCCATCGAGGTGCCGCTGGTTTGAACGTAATGTTCGCGTCGAATTCAAATTGTCAAGCTCGAGGATTTTTACTGAAGTAATCCCTAGGGTGGTATCTTCGATGGGTTTGTCAGCTACCGAGTCGTTATACAGTAAAACCTCGGTGATACGAATCTCGCGGGGTTACGAAAAATATTCGTATCATTCGAAATTCGTATCCCCAGAAAACGTGGAAATTTAGTATGCGACAAAAGGAAGTTGCATACGTTTTGATTTAGTGTGTCTCAGGGCCGCAGCGACGTCATGAAAAGCCTCTGAATGATTGCCAGTAAAGTTTTTAGACGTCAAAGATCATACTTGTACTCGTAAATTACGGTGCATGCGCGCGTATTTAATTATGAACCAGATGTGTTGTGTCCCGTGACCGCTAGTAGCCCCTTCATGATCCTACTACACTTTTTTGCATGACACCATAGAACTGCGGCAAAAGTGACATAAGAAGCGCTTTACACACGATAGATAGAGGCCAAGCTCCTTCGCCAGACCGTCCGCTTCGTCTCTTGGGGTCTTCGTCCACGTTTCATGGGACTTTATGACGGACCCGCAGCCCAAGTTTCAGTCTTGTTTCCTAGAACGTCTGATTGCGGGGACATGGCTTGCATCGACGTAGCAGGCACGTGTTAACACAGTACAAAGACACTGCTACCTCGAGCACCGGAGCACGCGTCAACGCGTCGAAAAAGAAAAAGCGCGACGTCAACATCATCTGTAATCTAAACGCTAAGGCGCATAAACGCCTCCAAAATTCGCGCGAGCTATCTCGGAGTCAACGACGCACAGTTGATGGTCGCGCCGCGCGCATGTCCGCGCCCGCACGTGACTACCGCGTCTTCCGCGACAGCACGGGCCACACCTGTTCGTACCTGTGCGCCAGCGTACGTTCGTGCCAAACGTCGCGGAGTTCCAATCGGTTCGCAACAACCGTACTCCAGTACATTGCAGGCTAATTGGCCTTGGCCGGGACCACAGGGAAATTCGTATCACCCCGAAATTCATACGAGCCGTGATCGTATCACCAAGTTTTACTGTAAACATGGAGTATATACTGAATCCCATCTGCATGGGGAATGTTCGTGTACATCGACGCCACGGCTAGTGTGACCAGAAGAGCATCACTAGGAACATACAAATCCGCTATGTCGGACAGAAAGTGCTTAGCATCCTTGATATATGAACAAAACTTAGGAGGAATGGAACTTATTATGCTGTCTACGCAGAGGGACAGGCTTTACGTGACAGTTCGTATCCCTGAAACTATTGGTCGGCCTCGATTATTTGTTTTATGAATTTTAGGAAGCATATAAAATCTACCAGCTACCGGGCTCAGGGCGACTAGTGATTTAAATGCAGGTGCTGGAATTTATTTTATTTTACTAAGTCTTCTAAAACTTCTTTTATCTGTCGAATTTTTGTTATATCTTTTATGAAACGTGCCTAACATATCCACAAAAAAAGTTTGATTATGTAACAATCGCTACCATTTTGTTTCTTCACGTACAACCATGGAGACTAGTGGGGTCAATGGCTCATCGTTATAAGTGCTTGCTCATGCCCCTGATCAAGCCTGATGTATAATATTTGTTTGTCCCATCCTGCACTGTGAAAGTGAATGCCCAGCGAAGCTGTATCAAACACCACACTTGCTGATAGAAAATGGGTGGGGGGGGGGGGGAAGCGGTCTGCTTTGTTATTACTTTAGAGTAATGGTAGTGATCATCGCTTTGTGGTCGCTTTAGTCGACCGTGATTGACTCTGCGACCACTTTCAGCAAAACGAACTTGTTCCTTTGGTCGAGCATTGTATTCACGCTGTTTTATGGTGTCTTTAATTTCCGTGATCTACCAATGGCAATCTTAGAATGAACAGAATGAGCTGCTAGACGGGCCTCGCTTTTATATATGAAAGCGGGAAACACACGCGGAGAGAAGGAAGGGCCGTTTGACGTCATTCGAAGTCCTCGTGTGAAGTGCAAAGCAGCTACAGCCTTATATTCACCGGGAACGCGTGGGAGAGCGTTCCCATAGTTCACAGGCGCTTTACCATCCAGCATGCGGTTCTGATGCTTGTTTTGTGATTTTCTTTATTGAAACGGCACCGTGCAGTCGAGTTTTCCCGTATGTCTGCAGCGCCAGAACGGACAGCCTAGCGGATAAAAAAAGCAACTTTGAGACAGGGTTGGTGAAAATGGAACTCGACGCTCGCGTCTCCCTCCCTGCATTAGTGAGCAGACTGTGGCCGGGCTACACGGTGAACGCGTTCGCGCGTCTGTTTTCTGCGTTCCCCTAACGGCCAATGTCAGCGAAATTGGGACTGGCCAGTGCGAGCAACGCAGCTCCCTCTGGTCAGTGGACGGTGCCTATGCTGCATGCCTGATAACAAAGAAAGATATGCCGTTTGCCTTCAGTTGTGAAAGGGCCCCTGAACCACTCGGAGGTCGAAATTCAGTTGTGGCGTTGCAGTTGTGCACGAGTCGACAGCGAACGCGTTCGTCGGCTCGTCTGTAGACCACTTCGAATGCCCTTCCTCAGCGCACGAGGTGAAAGGGCAACGAGCGCGCGCATCTGCTAGCAGAGGAACCCGCGAGCGCGAGCGTCCGTTGGTGGTTTAGGGGCCTGGCGTTTTGTTTTTAGCCCACGAAGACAGAACTTTGCGGGGCAGAGGTATGCGGATTCGCTGTAAGGTGACTATTCTATCCGCATTACATAGTGCGCTTAGCATCACAACTGTGTTTCTGGCGAAGACCTCATAATTAGGGATCAGGAAAAGTTGTTTTCTTAAGAGAAAACATCTTTACACTCACACTTCTCGCCATTTGATATTGTAAAAAGATTGCTTCGATGCTCAGAAGCCATCGTAGATAACCCAAAGAGACACCCTTGCCGATATGAAGAAAGTATCTCTTAAAGGGCACCTGCAACATCTTTTTCGTGTCGTCCCAGAATTACCCTACCGTTACTTTACCTTACCTTACTTTGCCTTACCTTACACGCAAAGCACTGCGTGTGAAGGAAGCAAAGTGGAATGTTGTTCGAAGTAAGGCTAGCAGTTAACTCTTTTAACACCCAGCTTGACGTAACTTAACGAAATGCTGTCGTAAGAAAACACGGCCGACGCAGCGAGTGAAACGACCTTCGTGAAGTCTATCCCTTCAACGCAAATTTAGCCGGGAGCACACAGCACGAACAAGGGTAGCAGCCGTCTGCTGCTAATCCCTCCGTCAATAAATCAATATAGCCCCTCCCCCCCTCCACCCCACCTCCTGGAGCTCGTTACGCGTACCTTGTTATGACTGTGGCGGTAGCCATATAGGTAGGTACCCTTCACTAACCAGAGGGCGCGACGGAGCTGTTTGCCGTCTCAGTATCGCCGGCATCGGCCGCCAGGGATACCAAGAAAACGAGACGTTCGCAGAGCACATTGACGCGCTAAAGTAACCCTCTTTTCTTGAGAAAGAAATTGACAAGGCGCGAAGAGGACGGGAACGAAGTGAGGACACGAACTGAAGACGCGGGCGCCAGACCCTGGACCGACAGAATCTGTCTTCACTTCGTCCCTTCCTCTTCGCGCCATACCAACTTTTTCTCAAGTAATGAACCAACGAGCTCAGCCAGAAGCCCCGTTGTCTCCATTTTGTGCACCTTTTCATCAAAGACTCCCTGGGTGCCGGCATAATCCCCTCTGGGCTGTTGTAAATATGCGTGACCACTCCCCCCCCCCCTCAAATTGCACAACCGGGCCCGATTTTAACGCGATAGCGTTAAAGAGCTCGTTTCACAGAAATTCCGGCGTCGGCATCGGCGTCGTCCCTCAGGTCTTCTGCGTGGCAAGCAGGTGTTCCACGACAGAGCCACGCCCGAGCTCGAGATCATTTCGGCAAAAAACGGTATATGAATGTCATGTAGTGGGCGGAGTATACTATTAACGCATGTAATATTGCGTGCATGGTGTAAGAAAAATAATTTAGGTGTGGACACTCCGCCCGACGGCGCGTCCACATAATGTTCGCCTCTTTCTCCTCTCGGCCCCCATGTCGCAGCGCCTCCCACGCAACCGCGGCCGGCGCATGTACTATAGAAGACGAGCTGCGTGCGTAGCGTCCGTAACGGCGTTGCGCACGTGAGAAGTCAGCGAGCAGAAAGACTGCTCACGCGCTCTAAGCAAGACGCCGCGCTTTTACGTACGCAACGCTGTTAGGGACGCTATGTGCGTCGGGTGCGCCGTTTACACCGTGGCCGTATGAAAACTAGCCGTGAAAAAATGCAATGAGGTGAAAAAAAAATGAAAAAAAAACGCGCGTTCGCCTCGCCGCAATAGGGGTGCTATTCTGGACTTCCGCCATTTTCTGTCGAATTTGACGTAGGCGTGACGTGTACACAATGATGACGCAACCGCATCAATTTCTTGCGAAACGTGACGTGAAGGGGACATAAAATACGAAGAAACGTGCAATTAAGTAACATTTTGTTCATATAATTGTAATTGCAAAAACAAAAAAAATTAAACAAATCCGAAGCGTTTAGTTTCAAAGTTGTGATACAGACGGTTTTGTCTGCAATTCAGCGCCATTTTTTGAAGATGAGCGGCGAAGCCGTAGTAGTTGTTCTAGCCAGTTATTTTGCAATTAATAAACGTGCAATGAAGTAATGATTAGTTTCTGTAAATATAAGTGAAAGAATAAGAAAATAAAATGGATATGGAACGACGTGTAGTTTTTCAAGTCGTGAAGCAGACGATGTTGTCTGCGATGCGCGCCAAATTGAAAATGGACGACGAGCAGGCGAGTCGTGCAAGCCAGCGCCGACAACGCTATGCCCCGCGGCAGAGCGCCGAGCAGTGGGCCGCGATGCTCGATTTTATTAGAGCACCCCCAGATGGGGCGAGCAGCCTCTGACATGCGGCCCGAAGTTCGACGCGAGCTCTGGGAGGCGTTGTCGGAGCAGCTGAATCGTATGGGGCCAAGTAGCAGGCCTCCGCAGGACTGGCGGAGGCTGTGGCAGTCTAAAGTGGCGGCAGCGCGAGCCCGAGGCGCGGAGGCGGCAGCGCAGCACAGGTAAGCATCCGCTTAACACGATTGGTGTTGAAGCTTTAGCTATGCACATGCTTATTGCAGGCGAACAGGCGGAGGGCCCTATGAATGGAGGGGGCACATATCCGATGACGACGCCCGCATTATTTCAATTGTGGGCGTCGACTCGGTGGTGGGTTGCGGCGGCCCTTCATTTCCAAGGCCCCCGGCGTCCCAGACCGTTGCCGCTGCTGGCCATAGTGGAGAGGTAATGTTAACCCTTTGTACGACAGTAGGACGTCCCTCTTTTCCATCTGCAGGACAAACTTTCTCCCACATCACCCGTTGCAATTAGCGCAGCACTAAGTCACTCATATCTTACCTAAGCCTTCGTAATCTCAAGGCAAAGTGTTTTACCATGCTTTCGAAGGGCGGTTGTAATGTGCAATGGCGTTGAATTTCGGTCATTTTTTTATGATAGCTTTTGATTTTTCCGCTTCTTCAGATTGATAGAACTTCAAATGAAAATACCGCACAATTTCCCCTTGTTCTGGTTTTTCAGAGAGGTGACTTTAGCTTCATCACGCGTTTTTGTAAATTTGCGCGATAACTCGTTCGATAAATTGTCCCGCTCGTCCCTCAGCACAATTGTAGATAGTGATGCGTGGAAATATTTTTCTTGACATTGTATATCTTTCGAAAAGTAGTCACATGTTCAGAGACAACATCTGTACTCAACAATTTGACAGCAAAGAAAGGACAGCCAAATGTAGAAAAAAAAATGTTTTATGCATGCGGTGAAGTAAGCTTTACAGGAACAGACCACGGCGCTTTGAAGGCTCATAAGAGGCGCAACTGCAAGTGGTGTTGTTCTGCTGAAATGAGGTCCGCACAACTTTCTCTTCACAGATTGAAAAGTGATACTCTGTGCCACTTGCCTCGGCCGTTTCAGTCCAAATACCCGTTGATGGAATCGCGAGATGGTGCCTTCATGAGACGGGACAGCGTTTTCCCACTTTTTGAAAACACTCTCACGAGTCAGTGGGACATATATGTGCCAGTGTTTTTTCAGTAAACTAGTGGTTTGATTTTGATGAAATTTGGTTCAAACTATTTCTTTGTAGTATATGACTATACCACAGCCGGTTTTTATATCATCGTCATGTGTCAAAAATATAGGTCAACCTACAAAGGGTTAAGTAACGCACGAAGTAGGCCAACAATGTGGTCTGCAATTCACAACACCTCAAATGCTCAAAAAAATGTTATTGAACTGCCGCGATCTTCAGATGGTGCTATGTTTTGCTGGAGATGCGTACATACTACTGTCACGCATGAAGTATGTGAAAGTTGCATTTCATGTAAATATGTAGAAGCACATGCAATAAGAGTTACGTTTTAGGATGTCATCCAGTGCCCGATCAATTAAATATTAATCCTGGCCGCGGCGGCTGCGTTTTCGATGAAGGCGATAATGTTTGAGGCCCGTGTACTTCAATTTGGGTTCACGTTAAAGAACCCCAGGTGGTCAAAATATCCAGAGCCCTCCACTACGGCGTCTCCCATAATTTCGTGGTTTTGGGACGTTAAACCCCAGATATTATTATCAATTAAATATTAAAATATGGTCAAGGCTAATCTAGATCCAGAAGTGATGCAGCCCCGAAGATGGTGATGATGGAAGGCACTTCTACATTGCCTCAAGTATACGGATAAGAAATGCAGAAACAGCATGCAAAGAGATGTATTTTTTCTTGATTGTGTTTAAAAACTGGCCGGCGCAGTATTAGTGGCATCCTTTGTTATTGCTGGAAGCAGTCAATGATGAGGCATTAATCAAAATTATGAGACAGCTTGACAACTTTTTTTATTATCACAGAGGTGAACCTAAACATAATGCAGTTGTTCAAAAGCTACGAAAGAAACGACGATATCTGAAAAACACTCTAAAGAGCATTACAGATTATGAATCCGCTCTCAGTACATTCACACGTTGCTGTTGCCCGTAAAATTTATATCCCACAAATGCAACCGGGACAGAAAAGGTAACATGGACGCAGCGCTGTGCCCGTGTCACCCTTTTCTGAGGTATTTCCTTTTGTGCTATAAAAGCTCACATGCATTACGAACAGGGCCAAGGTTATGCACTTGAGTGTAAATGTGATTACTACATGAACAGGCCTTGCGTGCGAGACAATTGAGACTGGTACCGTTCCTTA
Source organism: Rhipicephalus sanguineus (assembly GCF_013339695.2). Classification (NCBI taxonomy): domain Eukaryota; kingdom Metazoa; phylum Arthropoda; class Arachnida; order Ixodida; family Ixodidae; genus Rhipicephalus; species Rhipicephalus sanguineus. Next base: position 16,916 of record NW_023614355.1, read on the forward strand.
AGCACTGCAAAAGCTAGAAGTTTGGCAATGCCCTTGTGCACGCTGCTCACTGATGATGTGCCAAAAGATTGCATTACATGGACATTTTACCCAAGCATCCAACACAGACGCGATACTCTGAAGTTTTTCTAGTGACTATACTCGTCGCAGGAGCGAACATAACTTTGTTGTTATTTGCACCGTCTTCTGTCAGAGCGCCCCGCTACCTCAGAGTGCCGGGGAAGAGGCAGAGCCCGAAGACACCGTAGAGGATCCCCCTAGCCACCTGGTGGATCATGATTACCTTGGGGCACCACAACCAGGTTTGTGATGCTCGACAATAAGCAACACTGTCTGAAGCACACAGAAAACCTTAGCGCATATAACAGCACAAAAACACTGCACTGATCTTACACAAGAGAAAACAGCCACAGCATTTGCTCTTGCGTTTTTTTTCTCTGGGTGCCTGTACTACTGTAAGTTATGCATGTTTAAAGCAGTGCTCAATTCCTCCGCATTTTACGTTTCTTCAGTATGTAGACGCAGGGGCAATGATAACTAAATGAAAACACTACATGCCCTTCATCTGTCCCCATTGGAATAAGCAGTGTTTGATGTTTTGAGAGAAGATTCAAGAAAAGCACATGCACATTAAATACAGGAGACCGGGGCATGTGAACATTTGTCAACATATGGTGACCGTGCAGCGAACAGCAGCAGCAAGCATTCAGTACAGTTTACTTTCCCCCTTACTGTGTGATTTGTGAACTTTGCATGACAACAAGTTGTATCAATCATGCTATCCTTGAGTTTGGTTGGTGTTCAGAGAAATGTCACATCCTGCTACGCATTACTGTTTACAGAAGGGCTTCTGTTTATTAGCAATAATTAGCCAGGAGAGACGTGATTCACAATTACGCAAATCCAAACTTGTGGTTGAGTGTTCAACTCAACAAACGTTGCAGTGTAAGCCAAAATTTTCATTTACTGTTTATGCTAATGTACGGTGCTCTTTGAAGTGTGTAAACATCACAACCCTTAGTTAACACATTTTTCTATAAACTTGTTTGCATTGTGCGTACAAGTCAATAAACAATAAGTGAACAAACATTCCCAGATATGAAACAATAAAGCCTACAGCAGAATTTTACAATGCTATGTCAGAAAAGCCTAACACAGAATACAGCACATTTACATTATTAAGAAAAACATTACAACCATTGAGGCAAACATCGGGTAAGAAACATGTCATTGCTATCGGGTGGTGACATTACTTTCTTACAAAAATTTCAGTGAGAGTTCTAATTTGCATAATATATGAGACAACATGGTCAAGTGCAAAACAGACTGCTTAACTTAAGCAATGCACTACATCAGTCTTCAAGGGCAATGATCACTCACAGCAAAGACCCATGCTAGCCGTACAACAAGCACTCTGGGTGATGTCACTGTTTCGTGCCCCTTCCGCTTTGTCATGAATTCATAACAGTTGAGGAAAAAATGACGTTGTTACTCAGCATGCCAAAGTGTCACAAAATCAAGGTTCTGTCAACAAAAAAGCTGCATTGAAAATGAACAGTAATTAACCAACAGCACATTGTCACGCGTTGATTCAACTGCATGAGAACGCTAAAAGAAACTATGAAGGTGCCGAGCGGTACGTCCTTGTTGAGAGTGGCCAGGTCGCCCACCATTAAAGCAGGTCTTGCCTAATACCAGCAAGAGACAACATAATTAAGGCAAACTGTAACAACAAACAGTAAGTACTCTGAAATGTTGGGCTGAATGTGTCAGGCATCGGATTTCTCATTCTGAAGGCATCATTTATTGTATGCAGCCATGCGACCAAGGCAGAGCAGAAACCCACCACCACTGCACCCGGGCCGCCAAACGCCAGTTCGGCAAATGCATGCGACTGCAGCGGAACTGGCCGAGGACCAGAGGCGTCTGCTGGCGCTTCAAGAGCAGATGCTCCTGCAGAACGCCCATCAATGGGAGGCAGTCCGGGAGCATCTCTCTGCGGTAATGAATGAACTAGATATTCCCGCGTTTTATTAGGAAATTCAAGCAGTCCATGGAAGATGCTGAAAGATGTGCATTTTGAGGTCCTAGCCTGTCGAAAAGCAGTTTCAAAACCAACCTAAGTGTAACACCATCGCAGCAACCGCCAAAATGTCACTGAAAATTTTGTTGATCTAGATATGCGTGCATGTCGAGTTGAACCACCGTAAATTGCAATGATGGCAATTGAAAAACCTCAAGACAGGGCTACGGTGGCCATGGAATCAAAGAAGCTCGTTAAGTTTAAAGTGGTAAATCAGGGTGCACTAGAGCTTATTCATTATAAGCAACTAAGCAAACGCCGTTTGCAAATGGGTGAAGAAAAGAAGAGCAAGGCTTTTGTCTTTCACATTCATGTGACTTGATCAGACCATGGCCGCTGTGATGCCTGCTGGTTGGTTATGCAAGCCAATCGTGGGGTGCATCCATAAGTAACTCCACATCAAGGCACTTCACAAAACTCTGTTCATCTTTTCAGATTGAAGCTGCACAGCGCCGGCAAGCAGACGCCCTAGTGGAAATTGCAACGGTCCTCCGGGATGCATTTGGGGGTGGGCAGCAGCCGCGGCGGACGCAGGGCGACTCGTAAGGTAAGTGAGGCTTCAGCAGTTTTCATTTTCCCTCTATGTTAATTTAAATAACGCACAGATGGACGTGGATGGCGCTGCTCAAAAAAGACACAACAAAAGGGGAAAAAGTCGGTTACAGCTATTCCTGCAAAGAGCACGTACTGTCATTAGATGTTGTGAAATGTCTACTCTGTTCCCAGTGTGAATAGTGCTTAAAACGATGCTCTGCGGTGCTATTTAAGGTGCATACACTGCTGCATGATAAAAAGGACTGTTTCCAGAGAGTTACACTCGTCTCAAACTCGCCCTAGTATGAATCACTGCGGCAACTGTGCACGCCTTTGCATAACTGCCTGATACAATAAGCATGCAGTCAATGAATGAACAGGCAGGTGGGACTGCATGCCAGCTGCGGCGGCTGCATTTTTGATAGAGGCGAATATGTTTGAGGCCAGTGTATTCAGATTTGGGCGCACGTTAAAGAACCCCCGGCGGTCGAAACTTTTCCGCAGCCCTCCACTACAGCATCCGTCATATTAATGTCATGGTTTTAGAGTGTTAAGCCTAAGCTATTATTATTACCAATGAACTAAAACGAATGTTTCATCAGAATACAAATCCTGTAAGAATCCCTTAAGTGTCTGTGATAGGCTTATGATCGAACACAATGGAAGTGGCTACTTCGCCAGGAGAAGAAAAAAAAACACTGCTTGTGTTTCATTTCTGTGCACATCTCACAGGGATGCAGCACCCTTCATGTGCTGTCCTGGGAAGCAGTAAAACACCGCAGAAGGTGATCCCGCCTTTGCGCACCGGCCTGGTACATGCCAACTGCTGCCCCATCGTCGTCACCATCGTCGTAAAGGTCTGGATCTTCACGTTCCTCAGTACCAGGGATGTCGTCTGGCTCTGGCAGCTGCTGCCGGACACAAAGGTTGTGAAGCACCACACAAGCTGCAATGATCTTCGACGTGAAGAGTGGGCCATAGTACAGTGCCCTGTACCTCTGCAGGTACCGAAAGCGGGCCTTGAGGACTCCAAAGCACCGTTCCACGACACACCGCAGTGAGGAGTGGGCGCGATTGAACTGGGCCGCAGGGGATCCCGCTTGATGTGCTCCGGGGATGGGGTTGAGCAGCCAAGGCTGCAGCGGATATGCACTGTCACCTGCACAGGAAAGCGTTCCAATTAGCATAATATAAATAGGAATATGAATATATAACATTACTTTCTTACTTGTATGCATTAATTCTTTCGGGGGCACCGTGTGAGTGAAATGAACTGCTTGCCTTTTCTTTTGCAGCTGAACATATTGACAGAATTGCTTGCCTGGTTAGGTTAGCTAATTGCAGCTTTCAAAAGGCTCCAGCGAACAGAAAAAAAGCGTTTATTTTCGGATGGTTCGGCATTGACTAGATTCCTTTGTCAGGACGAATGACAACGAAGATGCTGAAGTGCAACCTTTAACTTTTTTCACAGACCGGGTGGGGCAAGTGGCAAGGTTATGTCTTGGTGAGGATTTGCGGTTGCCTTTGGTTACATGGAGATGATGCGGGGGACACAAACGGCAGTATTGCCCGTTTGATTTTATTTGGTCTTGTTGAGCTACAACTATTAATGTGGGTGATCTTGTCGGCTAGTTCGTTTAGCATATCAATTGACCAGGGAAACCATCGCGGCACATAATATTTCACTGTTAAAAGAAAACTATGTTAGAACACCATCGATTTCATTACCTGACAACATTCATACCTCTCGGTTAACTTGGCATGAATGTACCACTTACCCCACACACGCAGCATCATGTGATGATGACCATCGCATTACCAATTTTGTTTCTATGTATTTTTTCTTGGTATCTGTCTATTTTGTTTCTGACGAGGTGTTCCTACTGATGTATTTATGCACATTTTTTCATCCGAATCAATTTCACTTGTACCAATTTTGTTTCTATGCATTTTTTCTTGGTTTCTGTCTATTTTGTTTGTGACGAGGTGTTCCTACTGATGTATTATGTACATTTTATCACCGAATCAATTTCACTTGTAACAATTTTGTTTCTATGCATTTTTTCTTGGTGTCTGTCTATTTTGTTTCCAACGAGGTGTTCCTACTGATGCATTTATGCACATTTTTTCACCCGAATCAATTTCACTTGTACCAATTTTGTTTCTATGCATTTTTTTTTGGTTTCTGTCTATTTTGTTTGTGACGAGGTGTTCCTACTGATGTAATTATGTACATTTTATCACCGAATGATTTCAGTTGTACCAATTTTGTTTCTATGTATTTTTTCTTGGTTTCTGTCTATTTTGTTTGTGACGATATGTTCCTACTTATGTATTTATGTACGTTTTTTTCACCAGAATGCATTTCAGTTGATAGTCAGCGCTTCGTGGTGCGTTGCACGTTCCTTGCTTCGTCTTCACCGCGCTGTTTCCTCTTTCAAAATATTAATGTGGGATGAAAGCAGTTTTCTTCAGTAACAGCTAAAATCGAGCTGTACAATTTTATTGCTACATGGCGCCTGGTTGTGTGTGCTTATGTGTATTTCTTTTTTTTATGCCAGTTGTCATTTCTGTAAATAATCTGTTTTCCATGAAAGTAAGCTCCATCTCATGTATTCTCTTTCATTAACCTAGCCTCAAAGTGTAGCATATCATTTATATTTATTATTTAACCATTTCACAATAAAGGATCTACAACATTTCCACAGCATTTTCCTGTACCTTCCTGTTGCAGTAACAGTCTTTCCCGTGGTCACACAGAGACACGTTGCTATTATACACCTACAGTGAGTTAAAGTATTGTGTGCTGCCTTGGGCCTCAGCATTACAGGAGCAGTGCGACTTGCAGTGTCAAATGTGCACCTCATTCAGGGGAACTTTGGTGCCACTAAAGATAATCTACAACCAGGGTGCCCTGCTAGTACTGACATACGGAGAACAAGGGAACCCGAGAAGTTAGGAACCACGCAGCCCGTGATGGAATGGAAAGTGACAGACAACATTATGACAAAGGAAGACAGCAGAATGAATTGGACAACAAAGAGGTTGGTGATGTTGAGTGAGTGGGAAGAAAAGGTGGACTTGGGTGAGTTTTTAATGCATTGGGCAGACAACCGCTCATCTGTGAGAGCGGCAAAATGGGTACCGAGATATTAGAAATGTAGCCGAGGATAACAGAGCATTACACTGGGAGAGAGATCAAGAAATATGCAGGCATAAAGTGGAAAACAGCTAGTGTAGATATGACATTATTTCGGAAAGCCATCGTCACGTAGTGGACACAAAATGCGCTGATGACGATGCTAGCCAAATAGCTAGCATTGCTGGTTCTTCTTAGTATAATTTCTGCGATTCAAATTTTAAATTGCCATGCACCACCTTGGTCAGCACTTAGGCATGTTGAAATCTGTTCTTTCCTATAAGTATGAGCACAAACTTTAGTACATTTTTAGTTGCATGAACAGTTACTTCAACTCGCTTTGAAGAGATCAAGCTTTCGATGCCTTGGTACAAACCGTAACCATTTTTGTCATTCCCTGAACTTCTCAAGAATCAACGGACGTTCCCAGCACTGTTAATGAGCATGAGGACATCACAAGCTTCTGCGCAACCATATCCGACAACACGACTCTAGGTTTCACTCGGCTTTTCGCGATTACGTCTTGTCACAATAAATTTCTTTTTGTTTTCTTTAATCAGTGCCCCTCCGTAACACCTTTCTCAGAAACAGTACAAGAGCAGCAACAAAATTAATCAAATAACCATGACTGATGTATTTGCTACACTAACACACCCCACAAGCAGTACTCATCTTGCATACCAAGCAGGAATTCGCCACCCTGGCCACGGCTGCCAGCGCTGAACTCCCGGCTCAAGGTGGATGCCCTCCACACAAAAGCGTCGTGCACCGAGCCTGGGTATGTGGGCTCCAGGGCAGTGATGCGCAGGGTTGCGTCACACACCTGCAGAGTTTTGTGTGGGTTGGAAGGAAGCCAGCAACAGCAATACAACCAGCTACATGCAATACAGCTGTAACTCTGCGATTCAACACCCGTATTTCTCTCATGGTGATTGCCAAGCGCAGCTTTGATCGCCTTACGTTTTATTATGGCTGTCGCCGCATCTCTGCATATTAATGTCTATAAAATTGTGGTGCAATCACTACGTGTGATTTTTATTCCTGCATTTTTTTCTTCAATACAAGAGAGTTACAACGATCAGATATTAAGCTCGATGCACCTCCCTTTAATCGTGTCATCACCCTTTACGAAACTAAACAGCGACGGAAACTTCGTTTACCGCGACTGCTGCGTTCTTTTTAATCGCTCCAAAATTAGTCGTTCACATTCCTCCTTTCTGCAATCGATTAACAGCATGCACAAGAATGAATAAGATTGAATTTGTCCTCACCACCATGGCGTTGAGGGCGTAATAGCCCTTGCGGCAAAAGTACGCCGCTTTGTTGTTGTCGTCCGTGTCGTACGGCGCCCGAATACAAATGAACGTGCCGTCGACCGCCCCGATGCAGCCTGCGAACCTTGCGTCCATGTTGAGAAAGCCTTCTTTCGCCGCGGCCAGTTCCTGGGCGCTGGCAGGGAAGGCGATCCACTCATCGCCGAGGCGCTCCACAATCGCTTCGACGACAGCGTGAATCGAGCGACTCACACTTGACTGGCTCGTCGCCAAGTCCTCGTCGCTTGCGATCGCGCCCTGGTAGCTGCCCGTAGCGAAGAAGCGAAGGGCACAAAGCACTTGCTGCTCGACGGTCGCGGCGGTTCGCGTACCAGTACGCCGCCTCTCCAGATCATGGCGAAGCTCTTCGCACAGCCATCGCGCCATGTCCTTCGTCAAGCGGTACCGCAGGCGGAACGTCTCCTCGGGCATCGAGAAAGCATCGCGGTGTTCGCGAAATTCTCTTTCTGCCTGCAGCTGCAACCACTGCACGATGAACGGCAGCGCCATTTTTTTTCTTCCAGCGTTCTCTTGCGGCGAGAACCACAACTGCCACAACTTCGAACAAGTCAAATTCAGTGAGAAGTTTTCACTTTTACAAGCAAACTTTACATACACTACTCTGTGATATTATTAAACGAAAACATGCTTGTAAAGTAGCTCACGGAATGATATGTGCACATACGTATGTGAGGCGACACATCGAACGATCAACTCAATTTACAACAATATGGCGGCCAATTGTGGGCATTTCATCGTTCTCACATTTTAAGCTGCAAATTTGGCAGGATGCAACGTCACGCAACGTCATATTGACGCTACAAAGCGTGAGGTCCTGTGACGCAATGGGCGCCATCAGTGCAATGTCCAATCGTGTTGCAGACATGGCGGCTGTTCGTCAAACGAGCAGTAGTTTCGATAAACCGCAAGTTGACCGTAGGCACACCTCAGTACCATATTTCGGTTTCGTTGTTCAACCCAAACCTTTATTTCTACATGACAGAGTACGGCGAAGCGTTATTTTGGAAAAAAATAACAATTTTTTTTCGCGCGACGTCATCGCATATTCCTGTGTCGTAACGCTATTGCAGCGCCACAGCGCGAACAATCTCGCGTGACCAATCAAATCAACAACATGGCGGAATTTGACAACATGGCGGAATTTGACAATGTCCAGAATAGCACCCCAGGTTTCTTAAGCCCCCATGTCGCAGCGCCCCCCATGAAACTGCGGCGGGCGCATGTATTAAAGGCGAACATTATCTGGACGCGCTCTCCTTCGCGGCGGGCGGAGAGTGTCCACACCTAAATTATTTTTCTTACACCGTGATTGCGTGGCAGAAGCGTGTAATCACACCAGGCGTCAGAAAAGGTCAATTGCGCAACGGGTGGTTGGTCTAAAGGCTCACCAACTGCAAAGATCACTTGCATAATTGGTCAGCGTTATTAGCAACAACATCAACAAAGTGTGCAGCTACGCGGTTGCGCGTGCTGCCTGACGCGTAGTGGTTACTTCGCCAATTCGCAAAAGGAATTATGGCTTAGTGGACCCGTCGCAATTGTACTTGCAGTAGGCATTCTAGGATAGTTCTAAACGTTCCTTTCCTTGCGGCATGGCGTCCACCGAGACGCGAAGCCAGGCTACCGATTGAAAAGGCGATCCAAAGGGGCCCCCGATTACGCCATCGCGTTCAACTCTTGAAGGCGTAGCTCAAGCATCCTCTACGTTTTGCTGCTTCTACTCGCTAGGCTTTGTGTTCTGGCGCCACTGTTGCATTTCGAAAACTGCAGTGTCCGGTGCCTATAGGGTGCGCGACCGCGCCCAGGCGATCGAAATACGCAGTTGCAACCGGAGCGACGCGTCTCCTGCGGGACGCCCTCCACACACTCTGCGATGGGACCGAGTAGAGTGCTAACGTGTCTCGTTAAACTAGTGGTGCGAAGAGTAGGAAGACGGAGGTGGTGGCGTTTTAGACACAGCAATCAATAAGCATGAGACCGATCACCTTCGCTGCGTATCGAGCTTTGCGCAGCTTACAGTGCGAGCTTCGAGCCATTTTTTTTTGTCTTTTTCTTTCTATCTCTCTCTCTCTCAGCTTTTCTTTGTCTTTCATATTTTTCTGTCTTTCTTCTCTTTCTCTCTCTTTCTTTTTTCTCTCTCTTTCTTTGCACTCGTTCCCTCGCCCATCAGGGTCATTGCATCGCACGCTGGGCAAATCGGCTCACGTGTTCTGGGATTGAAGCAAAGATGAAGAAGAGGACGAAGAAAGCGCGTGCCGGTTCATGAGGATGATAGTTTTCTGGTGTCGTCACACGGCATAACGAAAAGCTTAACGGCTCCTCTATAGAAGAGTCGTATACGAGTCAAGTAAAGAGTCACCGAAAGGAGTAACACATACTCTTTTTTCTCTAGACTGTAATAGTATATTACATCACTTAAGCTTTCTTGTTGCGATTTCTGTCTTGCAGTTGCACTATGCATTTACTATATGTATAAGTGCGCCGTGACACTTGGTTGGGTGCCCGACGTAGCCCTGCTCAGACGACTCGGCTTCCGAACTACCGGTGTCGCGTCCGGGACCGTGGCTTCGTGGCTCCAGTCTCGTTATGGAGGAGTGGTCCCTACGCGCGGATGGTTCGCCACCCTTCAGAAATATGGCAGGAATGGTGGCATCCCTACTATGCAGAAACGAGTATGGCAAATCTTGGCGCTGTTCCTGCTGTACCAGCACGACATTCTGTAAGACAGAAGCCCTGGCTCATCGCACGTAGCGCTCGTCACCGTCCATGGCGGCATGTAGCGTCGTAATGGACACTGGAAGTGCCCTCGCCGCGTCGTAGACTTTCTCGCTTGCATGTATAAATTTACTCAGTTCTTGGGAACAACGAACACTGGGTCATCACTGCAGGGACACTGCAGGAAGAGTACCTCAGATCGTGAATGAGAGTGGGACAGAGTGTAGTGCGGCATGCTGGTAATTCATTTTATTATTTTAGCACACTTGTTGAACAAAACAGAGGACAGAGGAGCGATGAGTGCGTCCACATTAATGCGCTGTGTCCGTCTCGTTCTTCTGTCCTCTGTTTCCTTTAACAAGTGCGCTAATATAATAGGATAGTGGGAGCCCGTTAATTCGAGTGTTGGGTCCTTGAAGTACGGTTGAACCAGCCATGGGTGATAGGCCATGATGTTGCGGCAGTAGAATTTGTGAAATACCGAGAAAGAAAACTCTAGAAGGATAATTTGCATACAATCGAAAATAATCAAGTGTGATTTTGGGTTTCTTTAGTTAAGTCTCCCGTGGCTTATTTGCAGCGAATCAAAATAATAGTAAAAATACAAATAGAAGAATAAAATAAAAAAAGATAATCGCATGTCAGTCTCTTTGATTCCTTTAAAATTAAATATGGCGTCATATATGACCCTGTTACAGCGACCCAGTGTCGACGCCCCAGGGAGAGTAACACTGACACATAAAGCTGAAGCCCAAGTTTTCGAAAAGACGCTTCAGAACATTAGCCTTTGATTTTTATGTCTGCGACATTCTGTGAAAAGCTGCTCTACGGTTTGTGCTTGATTACATCGCGGGGACGGAACAAACCAGGCCTCCCTACTGAAAACGTTCCGTAAGTCAGTACCATAATTCCGTATGTTTGCGTATGATTCTTACGGAAATGTACGGAAAATATATGGAAAATATACGGAAAACATATGGATTCCGTACGAAACATATGGAATTATGGTACTGGCATACGGAACGCTTTCAGTAGGGCTGTGCAACAAAAGTTTAGTGATGGTTCTGCATCGCATTTTAGTTAATGTAACTTCAAACTGCCTTGTGCTACCCTGCGCTGTGCCAGGGAAACCTAACATGCTGAAATCTGAGCATGTCGCGCTCAATGATGAATGAATGAATGAATGAATGAATGAATGAATGAATGAATGATGAATGGATGTTCTTTGTGCACACTTATCTTGTACAAACTATGCACACAGTGTATGCTCCCATAGACAAAGTCTAGTGCGGGTCCCATTTAGAATATACATACAGAAACTGTAATAATTATACTAAAAGTAAACAAGTAGAAAATGAAAAATGATATCATCATGCAAGAAATAACGTTTGGCTACTAGCAAGAGTCAATTGAATTCGATTAAACAAAGGGAAAAAGAAAGAACATGACTTGGTAGTAAACACAACATAAAGTTGGGTAAAAGTGGTGCACAGATCTGCAAAATGAAACTTGGAGTTGCAAGTATAAATAGACAGCAGCAGCTCTGTGAACGCAGCCTGCCAGCCATTTTCTATGGCAGGCTGCGTCTGTAAAGCTGTTGCGGACGCTCAACTAAATCTGTCCAATAACAGTTCCCCTCAATACGTTAATCAAGGGAACAAGGATATCACAGCACTTCGCAAAGAAAACAAAAAACATAAAGAACAATATATGTACATAGTTAAAAAACATGTAAACCCAAAGTACCAGTCAACTCAAGAAGCAGAGCAAACTGCTTCAAGGTAATACTTTTTCAGTGATCTCGACAAGTTCTGGGTGTTCTTTATATAATGCGGTCTACCATTCCAAACTCTCACTCCGGCATATTGTAGTAGAAGATTGCAATAGGTGTTTTTGAGGGTGGTATATTAAAGTTATTAAAATTTGGTTCCTTGTTAGGCGTCGCGGGGTACAGAGTAATGAAATAGGGAATGGTTCATTGTGCTTTAAAACACTGGTAATGCGTGTAGCTAATCTTAGTTCCCGCACGAATAAAAAGCTAAGATTTTCAACCTAGTAGTTTGGTACGTTCATACTATTGAGAGAGAGTTATCGTACGTATAGCTCGTTTTCACAACCGTCGTAATGGCTCAAGATAAGAGCTGTGCGCCAAGCCCCAGGATTATGCGCAGTACATAAGGTGGCATTTTACCAAAGTAAAACGCAAAATGCGCAGGATTAGAACGTCAAAACATTGGCGAGCTTGCCAGAGGGCGTAACAACTGGAAGCTAGTTTCGAGCAGACTGCGGCTAGCTGAGGCTGCCAATTTAAGCAGCCATCTATAGGACGACGCCACGGTAAGTAAAGAGTCAGTACGTTCAAATGAGCAATTATTGATGTGTAGTAGTTTATCATGTGGAGTAGGATTTGTACGGGAGAGAACATACATGTTTCTTTTTTTTGCGTTAATGGTATGTAAACCTGTTAGCAGCAAGCCAATCAGCAAGCTTGTCCAAAAGTATTCATTTGTTATTCTATGTCTGAAAGATTTTTAACAGTAATAATTAGAACGGTGCTGTCAGCATACATAAGCATCTCGGCAGTTGTTGGTACTAGGGGCGAGCCAGCTATGTGTAGCAAGTAAAGTAACGTACATACGGAACCTTGCGGCACACCAGCTTATATGGACTGAAGAGATGAAGTAATACTATTGATAATTACCATCTGTTGTCGACCTTAAAGGTAACTCTGGAAAAAAATCCACATAGCGTTGCGAAAACCACATTTACGCAATTTGTAAGGTAAAATGTCAGGGTCTACCGTGTCAATGCTTTTCTGGGGTCAAGAAAAACCGCTACGGCGAATTTGTTATCTTGAAGGGCAGTATTTAAAATCTGGCTTAGTGTGAGCACTGCTGTGCTTGTAGAACGCATTGGTCGGAAGCCATGTTGATGCGGACATAACACACTATTTCCTCAAAAAGGGAAGCGTGCGTTTGACAATTATTTTTCGAAGATAGTGTTAAGAACAGTGAGTACAGGGTCATCCCTCGCCAAACGTCCCAGCCATTCTGACGACCATCTCCAATGCAATAAAAAAAATCGTGCTTATTTATTGCATTGAAAAACAGTGAATTCCTAGAATATTCCGGAGAGAAAAAATTTTTCGTCACGCGGGAACCTTCCAAATTTTGCATAATGTCGTCCGAGTGTCGTTTGCCAGAAAATTTATTCTCTGAGTACCGTTTCTCATTTCAATACCGATTTTAGTTTACATATTAAGCAAATAATTGTTTGTAATGTGTTTAGAACTTAACAATATTACTGCAATTTTCCTGCCACATACGCCCACAAATTTTGTTGAAATATTCTGTTTGCATTTTTTAATGTAATATTGCGTTTTGCACGAACATCTGAGCATGTACTACTTACTCGAAGGTAGGTATTTTGCAGTAAAAATATTTTCAGGCCACTGAAGTTTTGAGATAACCGAGAAAATAACAAATTGGAGAAAATCATCATTCTGGTCAATATTGAGCACAATTTACATCACGTGGTGTTCCAAGTAAAAATTGGCTTTATAACTCAATCGAAGGAAAATACACAGTTCTATGTGGCAAGGTTTATCATTACAACTTTTGCTTTAAGCAAAAAATTATTTTTAAGTTCCCCATTTGTTTCACCTGCACTTCGTGAACCGGTTCACGGTGGCGCTGCACTCCGGCATTCGTTTCACGAGTTCAACATGGCGACGTCGGCACCGCGGTATTCGTTTCGAAAAAGTGCAGCCGTCGTGCAAGGTTAGTTCACGAATTCCCTGCACTTACTCATGAGGTAGTGCCGAGTCGGTGCAGCACAAAATGGCTGGAACCGCAGCAGACGACGCAGCCGACTGCGTTCGTGGCTATTTTAACGGCGCCCAACAAATACGTCAGTGAACGTTTTCCAGTAGTTTGAAATACCAGGCAGCGTAAGCGGCGGCGACTTTTACGAATCGCAACCTCCACAGTTCGCGAGACAACCGACCGTAGCAGAGGGTGGCACGACATCTGCACTCTCGTATTCGTTTCGGCATCTCGTTGCTGCTGCACTTTCTGAAACGTTCCCTGCACGATGACGGAACTCAGACGTCACCACCATGAACCAGTTCAGGTAGTGCAGGGTGAATCGAATGGACCTTTGATCATACGGCAGCCTAAGTTCCTCATTGTCGTCAATGAAGAACTTGAAAAATCAACTTCTTCCTTAAAACAAAAATTGTAACGATAGAACTTGCCATATAGAACAATTTATTTGCTTTCGACTGGGGTATAAAGCTGATCTTTACTTGGAGCACCACGTGGTGTAAATTGCGTCTCAATGTTGACGAATATGACGATTTTCTCGAATTCGTGATTTTTTCCCGTAAAATTCAGAAACCTGAGTCGTCTGAAAATGTTTTTATCGTATAATATACCTTCCGTATAATAAGCATTTTGTACTTAAATATTGATACATATAAACATAATGGAAGAAATCTACAGCGGATCCACAGCCACTATAGTCCTCCATAAAGAAAGCGACAGAATCCCAATAAAGAAGGGCGTACGGCAGGGAGACACGATCTCTCCAATGTTATTCACCGCGTGTTTACAGGAGGTTTTCAGGGCCCTAGATTGGGAAGAGTTAGGGATAAGAGTTAATGGAGAGTATCTCAGTAACCTACGATTCGCTGACGACATTGCATTGATGAGTAACGCGGGAGACGAATTGCAGCTCATGATTACTGAACTGGATACGGAAAGTAGAAGAGTAGGTCTGAAAATTAATGCATAAAACTAAAGTAATGTGGAACAATCTTGGCAGAGAACATCGCTTTGCGATAGGTGGCGAGACACTGGAAGTTGAAAAGGAGTACGTCTACTTAGGACAGGTAGTAACCGCGGAGCCGAACCATGAGAGTGAAATAACTAGAAGAATAAGGATGGGTTGGGGCTCATTCGGCAAGCATTATCAAATCATGAATGGTAATCTACCACTATCCCTCAAGAGGAAGGTATATAACAGCTGCATCTTACCGGTACTTACCTACGGAGCAGAAACCTGGAGACTTACAAAGAGGGTTCAACTTAAATTGAGGACGACGCAGCGAGCGATGGAAAGGAAAATGATAGGTGTAACCTTAAGAGACAGGAAGAGAGCAGAGTGGGTCAGGGAACAAACGGGGGTTAAGGACATCATAGTTGAAATCAAGAAAGAAATGGATATGGGCCGGGCACGTAGCACGTCGGCAGGATAACCTGTGGTCATTAAGGGTAACTGACTGGATTCCAAGAGATGGCAAACGCGTGAGGGGGAGACAGAAATTAGGTGGGTAGATGAGATTAAGAAGTTTGCAGGTATTACGTGGCAGCAGAAAGCACAGGACCGGGTTGATTGGCGGAACATGGGAGAGGCCTTTGCCCTGCAGTGGATGTAGACAGGCTGATGATGATGATGATGACATAGCAAAATGCTAGGAGGGACAGAATGCAAACATAGAACATTCTTGCAAAATTTCTGGAGGCGTATATGACAGAAAAATTGCAGTATTATTATTCAGCTTCAAACACCTTATAAAAACGCCTTTGCTTAATATTCAAACCAAATTTGGTATTGAAACAGCAAACGATACTCTAATAACAAACTTTTTGGAGAAACAGCATTCAGGCAAAACTGCGAAGTTCGGCAGGCTCCCACGGGACCAAAAAAATTTCCATCTTTGCCGTCCGGCAAGCCGGATGCCGCCCGGGTCCAAAGACTTCGAGCCGTCACCTGACGCCATCATCATCGACGGAGGGTGGGACGGGACAGGGGTTAATGCCCTCTCCCTATTATGTCAATGTGGGGGGATCACCTTGCGCCCCCCTCTTAGGTGAATTGAGGGAGGACGGCCGCCCCCCAAGCCCCCCCCCCCCCCCCCCTGTTCGCACGCCTATGACTGTCGCCGATTTCTCAAGATCTCGGCGCTGTGCGTGTTCATCTATTTGCGCGAGCTCGTGGAATAAAGTCACCCTGCGCAACGCAGCGGCCACAGAACCATAGCTCAGCGGACGCGACGTCGCAACAGGTGCAGTTTTTCCAATGTCGGTCGTGCTCTGCTGAATACAATTATTTCAATCTTTTTTGACGGGCATGTGCGCTCTCTCCCCTGGGGAATAGTATACTATAAAAATGGTAACAATTAGGACGACGTTGTGTCTAGACAGGCGGAGGTCCATTACTTTGGGAAAGTGCGTGTCATTGACGAAAGCAAAAAGCAACGCCATATCCACAAAGTGAGTGATGTTAGAGGAGCTTGCTCGGAGATGATCGGATAACCCGTGAATCCCTCGTACAAATTCCTCTATCATCATATAAAGACGTGACCACATTGTTATATATATTATATGCACCATGTTTCTTAATTTACAAACGGCGACAAGCGACCGCGCTGCTTAGGCACACCGGGGAGAGCACAGCTGCACCTCTAGCAGGAGCAATGAGAACTAGCGGATACGGCGCGATGAACAAGGCGCGAGCGTAAGAAGCTTGGCGAGCAAGCTCCTAAAAGTCGCTTCGGGACCACTGCAGATCCGTTTTTGACAATGGTAACGCCGCCTCTACAAAGGGTCCTCAAGAATCATGGAGCATCTGACGTCACGTTCGTGAGTACACGTGAGTGACGGTGCCGCATAATCTCTTCACTTTACCGCTTTTGGTTCTAGTCTTTAACGATTCGAGGTCATCATATCTGTCAGAAGTTCCGTCACTAAGATACGCGCGCTCAGCTTATTTCGCGATTCGTCTTGCGGGCATGCAAGGCAAAAACCTTTGTCACCAAGTGCTCTTTGCTGACACCGTTCCTGTGGTGTTCGAGACGTCTGCAGAAATTTCCGCTCACACATATATTCACTGAATTGTAATCGGCACAAGGAATCTTTCAGATGGTAGAGAGAAACCTTGTGCGTGGTAACGGATCTTTCACGAATATCGGACGACTTTCAAGCTTGCTTGTCGATACATGCGTAACTTGCACCCAGGGAGGCGTAGCCAACAATTTTTTCTGGGAGGGTGGGGGCAGGGCGATGGGCTCAACCAATACTTATATATATGTTCATGCTTGTTTTTGTATGTGCGCGTGTATATATAGACATGCAAAATTGAAAAATTTCGTAAGGAAGGGGTTTGTACCCCCCCCCCCCTGACTACGCCAATACTTGTACCACTTGCTTCCTAATGGCAGTGGTCAAGGCCTTCGCTAAGACCTTGTAAATAAGGAGTTAAGTCTGTTATTCCTCTCTGTTATTTCTGAGTCTGTTCTTTGCGCTGTTTTGCAGTCATAAAACCATACAAACAGGATCACTCCCAGACCCTTCCGAGGCGCGCTTCAGTTTCGGTGCTGAAGCGTCCACTTCGTGGTAGAAATCTGGCTGAGAGTTCATTACGGAATTTTTTGTACTATGATTACCATGCTTGGAGTATCCAGTAAGGTGTGCCTCAAATATTCCAAGTGTTGCCGCAAGATTCTATCGTTGAAGCAGGCGCGTTGTGCACTTCAACAAGCTTGTGATTCACTGAACCTTTGTGACAAAGACCTCGTCTACTAATACTTACCTGGGACCTCGCATATGCTCAGATCCGTAACACAGGTAGCCATCGCGTAGGTTGGAAGCGGGTGGCTTCATTACAGGTGTCACACAATTAAGAACACAAATAAAAAAATAATCCCTAAAGATATATAAGATTTCAAAAGAGTTTTGCTTTTCGTCCTTCTTTACTTTTCTATTTTCTTCTAACATTGACCCCCCCCCCCTTTTTTTTTTTCTTGAGCTCAATCTTTCCGGTTGTTTTTTAACTCCAACATGACAGATCAACAATTCTCATGCTTCTTGTTCATCACCCCTGTTTCGATATTGCAAGTGTTATTTTTAATATATGATTCTGAATTAAACGCGGAATCGTCGGGCAATCAGCATAAGTGGGTATGAGCCACTCGCTGAAAATAAGTGCACGACCACAGCGACCACAAAGACGGTGTCGGCTGGAACGTAAGTGCGCCGTCCATTTAAATTTGTTTTTATTTAGTAGTATACCACTCCGCTTGCACAGGGACTACACGAACAACGAGTTCTCTCTTGCATTCACGCGAGAAGTTAGGCACTCATGCAGCCACGCAGACACATGCATGAAAGTCGGTTGCATGCGCAGCTGCCAGCTGTTCCGACACTTCTGCCATGAGAAAGGCATGAGCGTCGCAGGTCACAAAACACTGAGCTATTCACAAAACGTTCGTCTGTTTGTTAAATATAGTAAGACATTATACTATAACGAGTATTGATAGCGAACATGTTACTGAAGCAGCAATCAATTCATGAAACTTCCTGATACGATCAAGATACTTTCTGCATTGGCATCCCCAGCCAGAAGCCACAGAAAGCTTTCATGTTACGATTATCCGTGCGAAATTTCATTATGTCATGATGTTTGACATATCATTAGCGAAAAGAGTTGGGACAATGGCAAAGTACGCTTTTGAAGGAAATGTTTTGGAATTTTATTCTTTTTTTTTTGTTAACTAGTGTGCTGAAGTCCTAACATTCCTACACATCATGCAGCCATCATGCAAAGCGAGCTCTGTCTTCTGAATCCTCTTGATGAAGACAGCGTAAGGATTGTACTGCACGAGTGTGGATTTGGTGGCAATTTCATTAATCATTTAGCAGCATATTGTTTTGCGTAAGACTATAAAAATCTACCGTTAATTCGTATCATGTCACCAGCTAGCGCAAGTGTTCCTATACACGTAAAAGCCCACGGGCCTGCCCTGACGCGCTGCGATGCGGGCAAGGCGAGATTTCATGCCTTAAAACGGCGTACGATATCTCTACTTCAGTGCTTACATGACTACTTAAAAAATTCGTCCCACATTGTGTGAGTGAATGTTAAAAGACACATTTACTAGGGACTCAATTCTTCAGGAGCCCTCTTTTACGGCGTCTTTCTTAACCAGTGAATTGGTTTAAGCATTACGCTTATGTTTTCACTGTATTAACTTATTATCACACGTGGTGCGTAGTTTCTTCCCGCATACATTGTAGCGGAAACCCACTCTTGCTACTAACGCTCGTTGCGGCGTTATCGCACCAGATATTGTTTTTTTTTCTATAGCACGCTGTTTTACTTATATCGGCAGACTGCTCTCGTGTGCTTTAATAGGTATATTGTTTGTATGAATCCACAATACTAGCGAACACACACTACAGACTACAGGCTACTGTTGAAGTCTCGCGTTTGTCTTTTGTCGTCTGTGTAGTAGTATGAGTGTTGTTCGCACGTATTATATATTTATAAGCCAGTACGAACTAAACCAGCAAAATGCATTAACAGTTTATATACCCTTAACCGGCTACACATCGTACAAATTTTCAATTCTTACTCTGCTTCTCACGAGAAGTCACTGAAAAGCAGGGGCATGACCAGCACGGCGCAAAAATTACTTCTTTCAGTTTGTTGAGATTAGGACCACACGTGTTTTTGAATGACCGAAGGCATTATGTCGGTCTACACAGGAATAATGTTCTAGACTCTGACGTCACGCTGTGAAGCGCAAATCCAGTTATGGGAATCAAATATGGAGGGGAATTGCGAGGTGATGGTTTCAGAGCGGAAGCATCGCCTGCCTAACAGCTTTATATTGATCGTTTAGGTTTTTTTGGAGAAAACGTTACGAACAAATAGAAGTAGCCGTGATGACTCAAAGCTATGTTTCTCGGTCGCATTACATCCAGCGCAGGAAGGCAATAACTGAACACGTAAGGGAATGCTTCGCTGCGAATAAGTCGCAGTTTCGCCGCAAGGGCGAAGCAATGAATGCGACAGCGAGAAATTGGAATGTCACACGAAGAACGAGAAGCAGCTCGATACTTGCAGCGCGCAGCTGAAGCACAAAAAAGGACGCCCGAAAATAACGCACAGGCATGCACAGGACAAGCGTAAACTAACAACTGTCACAGTTGTTACGTCTTCGTGCTTGAACAAAGCGCTGCAAATGTCGACAATGGAGAATATTGTCGATATACATATACTAAGAATATACATACACATATCCGGGACATGACGGCGACGGCGATGGCATAAATCAGCCGAGAGTGTCCATAAAATTGCTATCGTAATAAAAGAACAACGACTTTGCGAAGGCTGGCTCAAGAATATTCAAGCGCTGCCCGTTCGACTCATTTTTAATCTTTCTTACAGCGGTGTGCACCGGTCACCCGGTTCGACAAAGTCACACCGTGGCGGTCAACGCTTGGCAACAAAGTCGCATCATCAAAAATCACCGAGCGGAAACCTCCCGATCAGCCTCACCGGCTCCCCCTACAGACTTGTGTCACTTGCGGTAAGTCTTTTCACTTCAAACTTAATTGCGAGTTAAAGTCGCGCGTTGTCGATGGTGCATATATTATCGCACGCTGAACCGCTACATTTATGGTAACGGTAGCGCGCTGATCTTGTACGTTCACAAGAATAGGCCTTGGATTCTGTACTATGTGCGTGTTGTGAATAAACCTTGTCTTGGGTGACTTGAGTTGAATAATTCGGAAACATCTGAGTAACTCACGACTATGCGTTTTAACGTTCCTCGCCGCGGTCGTTGCGAACAACAGTGTTGTTTTGCGAAGAGGTACCATGGCAGCTTTAAGTGCGCGTCATGTTTTGGAACTAAGACAAGTTCTCGCAATTGGTGTTCGATACGAACCGTCTTTTATTATGCCGCCGCTTCTTGGCGCTCATTTACGCTCGCGGCGCACGTTATTATGCACGAAGTAGACTTTGGAGATGCTTTAACGGTGTTATGTGCTTTCTTCTTTACAGGCCTCATTTGAAGTCCCCCGGCGCAGCCCCCTGGTGCTGTGCAACTTCCTCGCACCATGGGCGTCCGTGAAGTCTGGCGTAAGCATCCCAGCCTCCTGCCTGTATACATACACAGGGCGTTTCACGTAACTAGAACCACATATATTTTTTTAAAGCGGATAACCGCAACTGAGCGAAACTAACGACATATGGCGTGTCATGTGGAGCTCGTTTTGGTATTCCTTATATTACACTTAATTAGTTAATTAGCTACGACCAATTATGCAAACTCTTTACTTTCACTTAAGGGCCAAGTGCGCTTTGTTACGTTGTAGAGGGAATTCTAAAACGACCGATCTTTTCTCTTGTTTTTTTTTTTTTTTTTTTTGTGGGTGTGTGGAAATCTACATCCTACGTGGTCTTTTTCCTTTTTTCTTTTTTTTCTTTTTGCGGCATTCAAAGATAGCCCGCGAAATACGAAATAAAACCACGTGAATGCGCTAAACGCTACCGTACTGCTGCGCCCTCAAACTTACTTCGAGTGAAACAACAATATGTTCAACAATTGTGTATCGTTAGCTATGAATATGTTAAGAATGCAAAAGAAGGAATATCTGGCTTACGGTCGCTTGGGGCACAGTAAGATATACGAAAAGGGTAAAGCATGTCTGATCTTAAGCATGTACATGTATGAATATTATATTAATTCAGGCGCTTTCGTATAAAATGTATATTTGCACTTCACAACACATTGCGCTTGGCATTCGTTAGTTCACCGTCTGAATGTAGATATCATTTTCAACTAGTTTAGTGGTTTAGGAAGTGCATGCCGAAGCGTTTATTCACTAATTTTTGTTCTGCTATCACAATTTCCCCGCCATGGTGGTCTAGTGGTTATGGGGCTCGACTGCTGACCCAAATCCCGGCCGCAATTCGATGGAGGCTAAATCCTAGAGGCCCGTGTACTTAGATTTAGGTGCACGTTAAAGGCCCCTAAGCCACCCAGAAGTCGAAAACTTTGTTGTTGTTGTTGTTCTTGTTTTCCTTGCAGTTTTTCGGTACTGCATATTGTTATGAAGATCGCCATTCTATTTGGCGTGTTTCCTAAAATCGCCCTACTCGATCGACTCGGATTCCGAAGGGCTGGAGTCGCGCACGGAACCGTCGCTTCGTGGCTACATTCTCTTCAAGGCGGCGTCGTTCCAAGGCGTGGATGGTTCGCCACCCTGCACAGATGGGGCAGGAACGGTGGCGTCCCGCTTGGAGTTCAACGCACGTTGAGATTCATCGTGGTGATCCTACTCCACGCGTACTGTCCATAGATCGACCCGCTCTGCGTGACCCAGTCGCCAATCATAACGAAGCGCAGACTGACAGAGCCATTGCAAAGCTGTAGGCTGTCTTGCACGCACCAATAAACTGACTTTTTTGGGAACAGAAAGCACTGCGTCATCACTGCAGAGACACGTTGTTGTTGTGTGTTGCGCTGCTGCTGCTGCTGCTGCTGCTGCTGCTGCTGCTGCTGCTGCTGCTGCTGCTGCTGCTGCTGTGTGTGTTGTTGTTGTTGTTTTGTTGTTGTTGTTGTTGTTGTCGTCGTCGTCGTCGTCGTCGTCGTCGTCGTCATCGTCGTCCTCTGACCATGACTAATACCTAATGCAGGGATCGGCTGAGTACTGGGTGGATATTTCCCACTAAGTTCTGTAGGCTAACATTCCTAGATTCTGTGGTTGAATGATATACTGATTTGAAGTTCCGTTTATTAATTGTGAAATATTTAAAGCCGGCAGGCACTGTTGGAGCCAATTTGTAACTCGGAACGCGAATTATAGGGGGAGCCCCTCAGTGAAAATTGATTTTCAAGTGGTTAAAGAGTCGGCCATTATAGCTTGACTCTGTCGAAGCATAGTTTCGATTGTAGTGTATAAAAACTAAATTGATGCTTCATAAAACATGATAGCAATTATTAAACCACTTATTTTGCATTTGTAAATTTTCTTTCGCTCTGATTTCACCGAGGGTAACACCCATACATACCTATGCTTTCAATGTATGTGACGCTAGCCCTTCTTGCGTTAATTACCTTTCGCGAGAATCCTGGCTGAGGCTACGGGAAAATAATTCCAAAGGCCTCAAAGGTTTTCAAAGACTGCACAAATATGCTGTGCTTGTCCTGTTTCTTTGCTCTTCTTCCTCTTCAAACAAGGACCCCTCTTAATCCGTCCGCACCCTTAAATAAATTTTTGCCGTCCCTTTTAGGGGCGAAGCACATTAGGGTCTCGGCTTGTCGGCTTGTCATGTTGTCGTCACGGTCCATCATAAATAGGTGTGTGCCACAAAAATTGGGTAAATCCCACTACTCGCCACCGGTCCACTAAAACTCAAGAAGGCAACAGTTAGCCCAACAAACAGCCGACGACGTATCAGGATTTAATTGCATTAATTAACAGAAATTTCTTAAATTCCGTCTCATAATTGATTTCAAATGCCAAGTTTCCTCCAGCAAAGCATACTTCGTAGCACGTTGCGGTGTGTAACACGATGACAACTTACGGCAAAATCGCTTCTAATGGGCTATGAGAGAAGGAAGAAGAAGCACGTCAGGATAAGCTGCATTCCGACGCAGTTTTTCGACGACGTTAGTGGAGCTGAAACACCCTTTCCTACGCGCCCGGTTTCAGGCTTGGCACCACTAGTGCCTCATCAAAGAAATCTCTCTCAAAACATTGTGGCGAATTACCTCAGCCAGGCCCTTCTTCTTCTTCTTCAGTCTCTCATCGCCCATTAGCAGCGATTTTACTGTGGGAAACACCGGCGCACACTGGATGCTTCGCTCCTCCCCAAGTTTCACGTTAGTGGTGCTGAAACACCCTTCCCTACATCGGTTTTTAGATGCGAAGCAGCTTTTGCTCGGGGCTGTGTCCCGAGCAAAAGCTGCTCGGGAACCAGGTGTGCTGGCACGCGCTAGCGCGTTCGGGCCTGTGTAAGGGGCTGGGTAAGACGCTGTGCCCTCTCCCCCTTACACTCTCTCAGCAGTCATGTGATGGCATCGGGGAACGAGATTCTGCAGACGCGCGATGAACCAACGAGTTGTATCCTAGTCAGAACGCGCTGGCACGCGCTAGTGCGTTCGGGCCTGTGTAAGGGGCTGGGTAAGACGCTGTGGCCTCTCCCCCTTACACTCTCGCAGCAAATACGGAATTTTAAGTCGACCCATGCGCCGCTTCCCATCCCCACATTGTTCCCTTTTGTGGGAGACAGTATATTTTTTTTTAATTTTCACGTCCTGTTTAAACAATCCTCACAGTTCCTGCAACATGAGGGGCACTCGGCGACCGTTATCGTTAAAGAACATGCGTGGTCGTAATTCATTCAAAGAACTGTTTACTTCCCACATCTACCCCCAGTAAGCCGGGGACCAATGGCAGACAGTAACTATAATTCTCTGTAACTATAATAACTTTACGTAACTTCACTTTCTTCGTTAACCATGCGTAACTGAGAATCTGAATGAGAAGGGAGTCCTTTAGTGAATACGTTGCACTTAGTTAAAGGACGAGTGATGGTTATGAATACTCTGGTTCCCGTGGAAGGGCTTAAGTTCTCGTTTTCTTAATTCACTCATGAAGATATGAAAAAAAAAGAGGAGGGGGCGGTTAGTTGAAATTAGCGCTAACGACGCACATAGTCGCAGCCGTAGTATGTAAACAAGTGTATTAATCCTCCACGAAACCTTAACAATAATGATTTAACCATTTTTTTTTCTTATTATACATGTCACTTTTTTATGATTTCTCTGATGGCAACAATCATCTTTCTTTTGCTCAGCCCGCATGCAAAGTCAGCTTTTCGTGGGTTATAGTCGCTTTAAGTTAGTATTCTGGCTGAATGTTTTTCTGAACTTTAGCAAAGTGCAATTTCGCGAAATTTCTAAAAATTAATGGATTCCTTTCAACGGAGTCGCCTTTATAGAATATAGGTACTGCTGCGCAGTGATTCTTTGTATGCTACAGAATGGTCACTTTGATCTACACTTCTCCCTCTCTCCCATTTCCTCAGAATGGTGGGGCACTCTTTAGGCCGACTTCTTCTTTCTCTCCATTAAACATTGCCTTCTTCTTTTTCTTCACTCGTGGAAACACACCGACGTCCAGGTAAGGAAGGGCCAAGAGGAAGGCAATTCTTTTAATTTGTTGCTTCAATATGTCTTTTTTTTTTTTGCAAGATTGCAGTTTAGCACTCTGCTCATTTCTACGTGGCTTTATTTCTTTCTCTCTCTCAGCAACGCTCCAATATGCTAAGTTTTCTTTTTCTTTCATCGCATTAGGCACGCTTGTAAAGTGTCGTGCTTCTTGACCAATCCCTCATTGTGAGTATGAGTCGAATGTGCTGTGCGCATATGACAGCACGAAGCCGACATAAATTTATTCCACTTGCTGCTGTTTTCAGAAGTCTACTGATGTAGCTAGTCTATTCATATCATCTTCGCAGTGTAACTTATTCTTCGCTTCTACTACATTCCTTCGCTCTCAATTGACATCTCTCCGGGAAAGTGTATCACAATATAAAAATTCTTGTCCGCTTCTGTGTGCCACTCCAAAGTCAAACAGCTGAATTGCACTTTTGGTTCAGAAATATTCAGCAAATCGATAGGCGTCCGATTACTAGTGAATAGTTTGAATTTTGTGCCTTCGATGTGAGGCCGAAATTACCTGATTGATGGCACAACCGCCATCGCCTCTTTCTCTGTTTTGCTGAATTTCTGCTCTGCAGACGTGTTTTGTATACGAAAAATAGCTAAAAACTTGGGCTCCTCTTTTGTTGGTACTTGCGTGTTTTCGCTGGTACAGAACAGCCCCCTGCACTGAAATAAGTTAAAAGCACCTGCCGTCATTCCAAAGGGAAGAGTGAAATTCGGCAGTGTGAGGACAGGATCTGACTATATGGCTGATACTGAATCGTTGAACACCTTTTCACGTTGATCGGTAAAGATTCGCTCAGTGCGATCAAAACAGCAGTCAAACGTTCAGCGTGTGAAGCTTCATTTCGATCAGAGTAGATTGAAATATCGTAGATAGAGACGTTGCAAAATACCCCGAGAAAGGTCTTGAGAACGCCATTCATCGTCTTTTGAAACATGGCAGCGCTCTTCTGCCACCCGAAAGGTAAGTAGTTGTACTCATATACATCGGTGGGTGTGATAAACACCGCAAACATTTCATATTCCTTTTCAAGCGGTACCTGCCAAAATCTTTTGCAAAGGTTTATACAGGAAAGTACTTAACAATCTCCTGTTTCCTCAATGATTCCGTCTATCATTGGCATTGGGAAAGGTCATATGTCCGTTTGGTGAAAAGGGGTTTGGTAGTCGGTACATAGCCTAAGTACATTACCTTGGGAAAGTAACAGGGCACAGAGCAACACAATAAAAAAGGAAAAAAGAAAGACGTATCGGTATCACTACGGATCCATCGTTGACAATGGGCACGCGGCTCTGCGAAAGGTGCCTCGAGCATGTGAGTTATACAGTCTACTGCGAAATAGCCTGTACAACGAAGCGCGCCATGTCGCCTGGCTGGATTATACCTCTTTATATTCTGAACGGTACTGCATCGAAGACAAGTACAGCGAACATACCTGTTTAAGGAAGCAGTTCTTACGCTCCGAATCGCTGAATTGCTCTGAGTAAACCTTATCGAATGTGACAGGTGACGTGTTCGGTGCACCGTTTATATTGTCTTGGAGAAAGAAAGAAACCACCGGCAGTGGTTCCTCTTGGAATCTTTGCACATTCAGCGGACGCCGGGAAGTACCAACCATTCCACGAGCACTCTGCCCTCCATCTATTGTGAAGGCCCGCGACATGTGTCTGCGAACTTGCGAACATGTGTCTGCGAAGACGTTAGGAGCAATTTTCTGTTCTCGCCGATATACATGGAAACGCAGTTCGCGAAAGGAATCTCATA
Source organism: Rhipicephalus sanguineus (assembly GCF_013339695.2). NCBI lineage: Eukaryota > Metazoa > Arthropoda > Arachnida > Ixodida > Ixodidae > Rhipicephalus > Rhipicephalus sanguineus. Next base: position 43,514 of record NW_023614355.1, read on the forward strand.
GACCTCGCCAACAAAGCTTCTGTTTCAGAATTGATCTTTCACATGGATCAGACTGCTTTCAAGTTTTCTTGTCCGGACATGCGCGATTTGTACCTCTTGCTTCCTGATGATAGAGGCCAAGGTCATCGCTAACACCTGTCGTGTATAAAGGACTAAGGCATGCTTCAGTCTTGGTACTGAATGGCCTATATCATGATGGAAATTTCGCAGAAGCGTTCAATATGGGACCTTTTTTTTTTTACTTTGAATAATGCTTCGTGCATCGCTCCGTGTTTGTGAGAGGACCTCGTCTACCGAGATGTACCTGCGTCCTCCTATGCTCAGACGCTTACAATGTGAGCCATGGCGGAGGTTCGGTGGTGGGGTTTTATGACAGGTATCAGGCGATTAATAACACAACATGAAAAATAATTACACACCATGTATGAAATACTAATAGAATGAACAAATCGGCATTCCTTCTTTGTCTTTCTTACTTGCAACCATGATATCCAACCCGTACGGACTTAATTATAGCCATCTTTTTTTTAAGTCTGACGTGCTGATTAAACTCTTCTTAGACTTTTTCTTCATCACTTCTGCTTCAGTTTTGCAAGTGTCCTCTACGTAGTTTATTATATTGCTTTAGGCACGCAATTTCTCACCAACCAGCATAAGTGGGTACTGGCCACTGATTGAAAAACGAATCATCGCAATTAAGCGACGACGACGACGACGGCGATTGGCGGTGTCGGCTGGAACGTGAGTCTGCAGTCCATATAATTTATTCTTATTTAACAGCAGATAACCACGCTTGCACAATGGATTAACGAATAATGACCGTTAAGTTAAACACGAAGAACAAAGCAATCATGCAGCCACCCCATACAAATGCATCGTAGGCTGCAAGTGCAGCAACCACTACCGTCTCTTGTGCTGTGAGGATGATGCTGTTTTGTTACAGCATGCCGAAGGTCAAGAAAGCGCTGAGCTATTCGCAAAACGTTCGTAAGATGGTTAAGAACAGTGAGACAAAATACTGTGCTCGATGTTGATAGCGAACACATTAATGGATACAGATCGCCATTTGGAAAGCTTTCTTATACGGTCAAAAACTTTGCGCATTCGGTTCCTGGGCTTGTTAATTTCCGGTAAACACTTTATTATTGTTCGTAAGAAGAAGTTTAGGTTACTCTGGCGAAGGAATCTGGGCAATGGTAAGGTACACTTTCGAAAGAAATACACAGAGAATTCAGTTCGTACGTTTTGTTAACTAGTTCAGGAAACACCACACGCTTTTATTCTCCACGTCATGCACCCTGATGCAATACGGTCTCAGAACGTTCTTCCCTCTTTCGGTGAAGACAGCTCATGCAGGACTGATTTCACAATAATTTCTAGCAGCAGTATCATTTTGCTCAATACTTTAAAAACATACCCTTAATTCATACCACGTCGCCAGATTGCGCAAGTGCTTTAAGTACGCGAAAAGCTCACAGGCCTGTCATGACGTGCACTCTACCACGTAAGGCGAGATATTATGCTTTCAAACGGCGTACGTTATTTCCAACTCAACGCTTACTTGACTAAGAGAGTGATGGACCATCCAGTGAGGTGAACGTTAGACACATTCCCAGGCGCTTCAGGAGCTCTCTATCACGGCGTCATCGTTCGCCTGTGATTTGCTTTCAGCGTTACATCTTTTTTGTTAGCTATGTTTTAGACATGCTCTAACGTTTCTTCAAACACATGCAGAAAAACCGCTTTTGCTGCACCACGGCCGTCGAGGCGTTATCATACAGGATACCTTTTCCAGTGTGACACGCTATCTTTACCGCAGAGAATGCTACAAGCAAATCAGATTAAGTGAAATGGCAGAAAGCTACGTTTGTAAACGCTTCTCAATAAAAATTAGTGTCATTGCATGCAGTGCAAGATAGCAATAAATGAACACGTAAGGGAAGCTTCGATGCAGATGATGAAGCCTCAACAAATATTTTACGAAGGCTGGCTGAAGAATATTCAAGGGCTGTCCATTCAACTTCTTTCTCGCCCCCCCCCCTCCCTTTATTTATTTTTTTTCTCTTTTCTTTTCTTTTTGCAGCGGCGTACACCGGACTACCAGTTCGACAACGTCACGTCGCCGTCGCCTTCAAAATTGTGCCCCACCGCGGTAAGGACCTTTTTCCTTTAAACTTTATCTCGTATTGAAGGTGCGCGTTGTCGCTGGTGCATATATTATCGCACGGTTAAGTGCTACATGTACGGTAACGGTAGTGCGCTGACGTAGTCAGAGGTTCACGAGAAATGACCTTCAACTCTGCACTATGTTCATGTTGTAAGTGAATCTTCATTGACTTGACTTATTTCGACTAGACTTAAACAATCGATCAGTTCACGCTTTCACGTTCCCGGTCGCGGTTGATGCCCAAGACGTAGCGTTGTTTTGCGAGAACGCATCATGCCGCCTTGATGCGCGCGTCACGCTTGCGGGAACAGAGTCAAGTTCGCGCAATTAGTATCAACATAAAGCGCGCGTTTTTAGAGGGCCCGTAAGCCACTCCGAGTTCACAGACGAGAAAGTGGTTTCTTTCTCGCCCTCACTACCCTTCCTACAGGCGCTACTTCGCCTCTTATTTCTTCAGAAAACGCGTGGAAAATGTCAGCACTAATCGGTGAGCCTATCGGAATTTCGCGCTTCTTGGCTATACGCTGTTATCTGCGCTTGCGCTGTCGAAAACGCACGAAACGAAGTGAAATCTATTGATCGCGCACGATGGTGCTTCGCGACAAGGCAGAACGGGCGTGCGACTGTGTGGCAAGCAGGGTATAGGGGAAATTCACCACTAGTATCATTCGAGCAGTGGAAAGGAATATGATATAGGTGTAACCTTAAGGGACAAGAAGAGAGCAGAGTGGGCCAGGGAGCAAACCGGTGTTGAGGACATCTTAGTCGAAATGAAGAAGAAGAAATGGACATGGGCAGGACACGTAGCGCGCGGGCAAGATAACCGCTGGTCAGTAAGAGTAACTGACTGTATTCCAAGAGAAGGCAAACGCCCGAGGGGGAGACAGAAGGTTAGGCGGGCAGATGAGATTAAAGAAGTTTGCGGGTACAACGCGGCCGCAGCAAGCACAGGACCGGGTTGATTGGCGGGACATGGGAGAGGCCTTTGCCCTGCGGTGGGCGTAGACAGGATGATGATGATGATCATCATCATCATCATCATCATCATCATCATTCGTATATGGACCAATCGAGCTTATCTCCTCATGACGTCACGTGAATAGGCTTCTGGCACCGCGAATTGTGCCGAAGAGGCGGGAAACACCAGGAGAGAATAACGCGCTCGTTATTTGTATTTGGTGAGGTTCTTTAGGAACCCTTTAAAGGGACACTAAAGGCAAATATTAAGTCGACTTTGATTGTTGAAATATCGGTCCAGAAACCTCGTAGTGCTACTTTTATGCCAAGGAAGTGCTTATTTTGAAATAAAATCACGTTTTAGTAGTCCGCATCGCGTTAGCGCACTTCAAATCACCCGCCTGAAAGCGGTATTTCGCAAGTCACTGTTACCGTGCCCAACGTTGCCCGCCTTTACTGCGCGGCGGTGTGCATTGGCGGCGTGCACCATTCGGGCATACGGTAACATCACATGCATTGCGGTATTTTGTAGAACTTTCCGTCAGAGCGACTTTCACGGGCGTGGAAAACACGCGCGGCAGTACGCGATACCGAAACTACCATTGAGACGCGACCGCGCGAGCGAAGCAGGGCGCCGGGCGAACCGCAGTTCGGCGAAAACGGAACTTTTGAACCACGCGCGCCGTTCCCCATGGCAACGCCAAAGAGGTTCTTTTTCCATTAATCAAACAGAAACGAACGAGCAGCACTTTATTACGCCTCTTGATGCACGGAAGGTTCTTTTTTTTATTGCAGCTAGTTTGATTACTAGTGATTAATTGTATTCAGACTCTCTCACGTCATCGGGATCACTTCCAAAATGTCCCACTCGCGGCGCTCATGTGATACATTTAGCTTAATTTCTCGGTAAGTAGGGCACTGCTGTTGATAATATTGCCGTTTTAGGCGTTGTCATACATTGAGCTTTCACTCTGACATAAATTGTTATTTGCCTTTAGTGTCCCTTTAACACGCTGCGTCTTGGCGCCCATATATGCTTCCGATGCGCGTCCTCATGTCCACGCTTCACTTTCGTGATGCTCTAACGCCGGCGCGCGTTATTCTTTGCAGGCCTTCGTACAAATCCAGTCTCCACTGTCCCTCAGTGCAGTTGACCAGCACCCCACCATGGGTCTTGCCGCCGTTTTCAGTAAGCAGCAAATCTTCGGCTTCAATATACTATTTTTTTCTCATATTACACCTGTTATCAAGCATATTGTTGGGGCAAGATATATGAGCAATGGACAATACGTCGACAATATGTCGACAATCCGGCCCGCTTTGACCATAATACGCTCAGCATCATGGAGGTGTTCGTGGCGGAGACGTCACATTTAAAGACCAAAAAAATTGTTCCTTAGGAGCAACATAGACACGCCCACACTTATGGCTATTTGCTGTTTGTCGAAAGTGTGCGCTTGTGCTCGGGAAACCCCTCAGAGCCTCCTAAGGGACGAACTTACCGCTACCAGTAGGATACTTCTTAAAGCGGCCCTGAAAAACCTTTTTTGTACTCATAAATCACTCATCGTTTTAGAACTTCAGCGCTTGTCCTGTGCTGCGTGTGTTCTATGTTCCGCATCGAATTTGCGCTCTGCCGCTTAGCAGTCACCTCACCATTGAACTGTGTTGAAGGTAAAGGGTTGCGTAAAAAGTGGTTGTGTTGAACTAAAAGTAAAAAGCAACCTTTGCTTTCTAGCTTTTAACACATTCAGCCAAAGACAAGTTCTACTGTAACTGTGTTGATTCGCGAATCTGCCTCTCCCACTTCCACACACAAAAAAAAGAAAACTCACAGGGTCCCTTATGCACTCACTAAGACGACTGGAAGGCGAAAGCCACCTTCTTTCTTTCCCATTCTCCTCTTCCTATCTTTATTTCACCTTCTTGCCTTTGTTTTCTCTCTCTCTCTCTCCTCTTCTCTTCTCTTTCCATCTTGCTCTCTGTTTTCCTATCTCTTTTTCGTGTCTGTTCTTTCTTTCGTTTTCTTTTGTCTCTCTTTCTGTAGGGTATTTTTCTGTCTCTATCTTTTTATGTCTTTATTCCTCTATTTCTCTGCATTTTTCTCGTTTCTTTCTATCTCTTTATTTCTCTCTTTTTCCCTCTTTCTTTATATCCTGCCATTTTGTCTTTCCATTTCTTATATATCTTTCTTTCTCTGTCCGGTTTCACGTGCTCCACTTCGCCGAGCAGCGTTTTTCGTTTAACGCTCGCGCCTGCTGTATCGGTAGTAGGGCTTGCCCGAATCCTGTGGCGCGTACCACCCTGTCGTTCCTGCGGACACCAAAGCTTTTGCGGCCGGCTTAAAGAGCTCCGCTGTTACAATGTGCCCTAAAGAGTAATTCACTGTGTATAAATACGTATATGAAGCAATGTTTGGCGTACTGTGACAGTAAATATAGTTACGCCATAAAGTTATCGTTTCGCACATAGTAAACAAGACAAACAGGGCAAAGCCCGTTTGCGATTAGGCGTGTAGATGTTTGAAGGTTTTGTTAATTTAAAGAGTTTCATTTAGAAATCCGTTCCGCACTTCACAACGCATCATGCCTATTAATTTTTTTATAGCGTGTCAATGTCAATTTCATTTCAACTAAACAATTTAGTTGTTTAGGCAGTCCACGCCCAAGCGTTCGTTCCCAACTTTATTACTATTATTATTATTATTATATTATTATTAGTAGTAGTAGTAGTAGTAGTAGTGGTAGTAGTAGTAGTAGTAGTAGTAGTTGTTGTAGTAGTAGTATTTACACCTCAAGACCAAGTGCATGAGGGGGGTGGGAATAAAATGCATACATACCAGACATAAATACAACTACATACATCATACATACATACATACATACATACATACATACATACATACATACATACATACATACATACATACATCATACATACATACATACATACATACATACATACATACATACATACATGCGCCCCGCCACGGTGTTCTAGTGGTTAAGGCACTCGACTGCTGACCCGAAGGTCACGGGATCGAATCCCGGCCGCGGCGGCTGCATTTTCGATGGAGGCGAAAATGTTTGAGGCCCAGATTCAGGTGCACGTTAAAGAACCCCAGGTGGTCGAAATTTCCGGAGCCGTCCACTACGGCGTCCCTCATAATCATGTCGTGGTTTTGGGACGTTAAACCCCAGATATTATTATATACGTACACAGGCGTCCACTGTTAAAGGGAACATCGGAGCGTGTGGCGGCAGCTCGGCGCCACCGCCGGCCGTCGGCCGCAACGAGATTCGCACAGACGCAGTGAGCACCGTGCCCGGTGCTCTTTCGCCGCGTCAGCGGTTCGCTTCGCGACGATTCGCAGCGCGGAAGCAGTCGGCAGCAGACGACGAGAGAGCACGACTCACAGCGCGCACTGCGCCTGCGCAAAATTCGTTGCAGCCGCTGGCCGGCGGTGGCGCCGAGCTGCCGCCACACGCTCCGATGTTCCCTTTAACATGGACGCCTGTGTACATACGTACATACATACACAAGGGAAAACAAATACAGTAAGTAATAATAACGATAAAGACAAAACAGGCTTTTATTTAAACAGCGTTGGTAAGTGCTTCGCGAAAACGTTGATTGTCGGTGATGGATGCTGTTTCAACGGGAAGGTGGTGCCATTCGATTTAGGTGTGCGGTAAAAATGTTTCGGTTAATGTCGGATAATGTCGGATAATGTTTCGGTTCTGTTTTCGAATGTTTCCGGTACAACATTTGCTTATATTGATATTGCATTTATTATCTGTAGCCTTTTACTTTAAGTGGAGTTGGGCGAAAATAATGAAATATAAATTAAAAAACTATGCCCTGCCTGCACCACCTAAGTATCGCAGGCCAAATCGATAAATTAGATAAAAGAACAAATGTACTAAAATTTCTATTAAAGAAAAAATAGAAAATAAAAAGTAACAGTTTGATCCCACCACCCAGCGAAGCCACCTCCAAGGGCATAATCTAGATTACATATTACGGTTTCTCTTCATCTTGACTTACAACTGTTTTGATACCTAACGTTCAACCCAGTATTTCATGGAACTTATGCGTCCTCGCTTTGTCTTCTTTGCTCTTTTGTCTCGCAGTCATCATCTATGTGTCCATATATTACTTTCTCATCACTGAGGTCCTTGGAGAACAGTTACCGTTGCCATCCATCGCCCTGCTCCATTGGCTCGGCTTCCGGACCAGTGGCGTAGCAACCGGAACCGTGGCTTCGTGGCTCCAATCAATGCACGGCGGCGTCGTGCCTAAGCGCGGCTGGTTCGCGACGCTCCAAAAATGGGGAAAGCAGGGTGGTATCCCGCGTCCCATTACGCGAGCGTTCAAAATCGTGGGGCTGTGCCTCTTTGCCATATACGGTCCCTAGAGCAGCCCTGCCCGATGGAACAGCAGCCCTCACCGTGGAGCACAAAATCACCGGCTCTGGCTTCAGCATCGCATTCCTCGTACACCATTTCTGCAGTGAATGTAACCCAGTTTTTGAGAACTACGAACGCTATGTCGTCACCCCAGAGACAGTGAAGGGATATTAAAATAGGGGCAGCTACGCACAAGCGGTGCGATGACTGTGCAAGCAGTGGAGCTGGTGGCGTTGCCCTCTTCCTCACTTTCCTTTCCCACCCCTTGCTATGCTGTACTATACGTGGCTATGTTTGCGTTCTCTCTGTGTGTTTCATTCTATCGCTTTCTCTATTTATTTCTCTGTCTTTCTATTTTTTCTCTTTCTTCCCTTTCTTTCACTCTTTTTCTTTCTCTCTCTCTGTTTTTACTCGTTCTCTCGCCTTCTATCTCTTTCTCTCTTTGTTCCCTTTCTCTCTATTTCTCTCTTTCTCTTTATTTCTCTCTCTCTCTGTACTCGTTCTCTCGCCCATCACAGTTATTGAATCCCACGCCGGACAAAACGGCTCACGTGCTCCGGGAGCGAAGCAGAAGATGAAGAAGAGCACGAAGAGAGCGCGTGCCGGTTCATGATGATGATGATAGTTTTCTGGCGTCGCCACACGGCATAACGAAAAGCTTAACCGTTCCGCTGTAAAATATCTGGGGTTTTACGTGACACAACCACGATATGATTGTGAAGCTCGCCGTAGTGGAGGGCTCCGGAAATTTCGATCATCAGATCGTGCACTGACGTCGCACAGTACACGGGCCTCTATCACTCGGCCTCCATTGCAATGCGACCTCCAGGGCCAGCATCGAACTCGCGACCTTCGGGTCAGCAGCCGAGCACCCTAACCACTGTACCATCGAGGCGGACGACATAGTAGGAAAGGGTAACTAAGAATGTGAATGGGAGGGAGGGCCGTAAGTGAATATGCTACATTTAGTGATAGGGCTAGTATGGCTTGTGATTACTCTGGCTCGCCGCACAAAGGCTTGCACATACGCAATTGCTGAACTACGAACTAACAAAAAAATAACGTTTTGTTAACTGGTATATACGAAATTGGCATGGCGTAACATGAGTGCGTGACGAACATAAATGACAGTCATCATTGTATATACCAGAAAAATGTTTCATTACCATGGTATATACCAGATTGTACATGTATGCATGCATGACAAACATGCGATATATAGTGAACTAGATACCATGACATGAACGACTTCATTTGCCGCAAAGACAAACAAGGCGATGTATGCAGCTCTTTGCTGAGTGCTTCACGTTACATCGATCCCCACAGTGCGCGGGATTTGCCGGATTTTTACAGCGAAAGCTCTTATGAATCATTTCAACGGCCGTTTTTGGCGCCGTAGTTGTCCGCCGCCGCCGCCGCCGGTGTCCGTAACCGCTATCGCACGAAATAAGAAAGAATTCCCAGGAAGGAACGAAGTTCGAACCTGCGCCCTCTGCGTGGGAGCCCAGTGTTCTACATCAGGGCCATGCCGGTGCTTGAAACTGTGTTCAAAAAGACCCTATATAGGCTTCATATCGGAAGGAACCACATTACATATGTAATGTATGTGGTAGAAGAGTAAAATAACAACCAGGCGTCACACAAACGCGAATTCTGAAACCGGGCGTCACACAATGCGAATTGCGCGACGAGTGGGTTGTTGAATGCTTCGAGCCCATTACAAAGGCCTCTGCGATAATTCTGCATCGTCATCAGCCACAGCATCAACAAAGTGCACATAATGCCTTACAGGTGTTTAGCGAGTACCACGGTTCTCCGCAGGATGACGAAAAATGCATAGTGGCTGCTTCCCTACTTCACAAAAATTATGATAATTTATAGCGTAGTGGGTTCTTCGCAGCGCACTTCTATTGGTTGCCAAGGAAGCCCATAAGGCTCTCATGATCTATTTCCTGAGCGTCTCAATAAAGTTTATTCCATCTCTCTCTTTCTCACGTTAACGTATGTTATAAAGCGTGGTGGGACAGTTAAATAACGACCGGGCGTCACAATTTGAATTACATAACTAGTGGGTCGTTAAGCTTCCAACCCATTACAATGGGCTCAGCCATAATTCTTCATCGTCATCAACCGTCGCATCAACAAAATGCACATAATGTCTTACAGATGGTACCTCGATTCTCCGCAGAATAACGAATAATGACGGGGTGGGTGCTTTCCAACTTCCCCAAAATTATGATTTGTGGCGTAGTGCGTACGTTGCTAATGTACTTGTATTAGTAGCCACAAGAGAGTTTATAACGGGCTCTAGAAATGCCGCTCTTCCAGCTTTCGCTGTGACTGTGCTGCGCTTTCCGCGCAGGCCTGGCGTTTTTTATTTTGCTGCCGTGTTCTTCGAACGTCTACTTTGTGGCACGGATACGTTAAACTCAAGGCAATAACAAAAAAGGGTATTCTAGGGATTTACGCGCCAGACCATAACACCACTATGACGCGAGCCGTATAGTAATGACTACTCACAATTTTGACCACTTGGGGTTTTAAGGTGCACCAAAACGTCCACATTCCTTTTATTCTTCTTCTTTTTTTTTTTCATTTAGTTCGCATCGAAATACGGCCGCCCATGATCGGACGTCTTACCCACGCCTCGATGTTAGCTGTGCACACGTTAACGTTTAAGCTACAACAGCTTTCTCTTTTTTTTTTCTTTAAGCTAATACGGCGGGAGCAAACACTCAATTAACTTGTTTAAAAAATTATGGCAGCTACGCACAGAAGTGCCGAGACTGAAGGAAGTGCGGAGCTCGACAGCCTTCTTTGTTTATTTTCAGTTTTTTTCTTTTCATCTTCTCTTTCTTACTTGATTTCTTTCCAGTTTTTTCTGATTTTCCTTTTTTCTATCTATTTCTATTTTTCTTCTTCGTATTTTTTTTCATTTATTTCTCTTTCTATTTCTGGCTTCCTTTCTTTTGTTCAGTTGCGCAGAAAGTCGCGGAAGTTGTGAAACTATACGCAGTGACATAAAAGGAAAACGTGTACTGGTCGAGATGATCGATTCCCCGTGTACAAGCAGCGAACAAACAATATCTCGCTCGTACTCTGGGCCGTGCATTTAACAGGGTATATAAGCAATGACGACAGCGGTGCGACCGACGACGAAAATTTAATGTCTGATGAAACTTTCACGGCAGCTTCTCCTGCGAAAGGCAGTGGCTAAACGCCCATTTCCGCACCCCGCCAGTCCAGGGAACAGAATTGAGCGGCGGAGATTACGCCTGTTGGCGTCTTTCTTTCTTTCTTTCTTTCTTTCTTTCTTTCTTCTTTCTTTCTTTTTCTTTCTTTCTTTCTTTCTTTCTTTCTTTCTTTCTTCTTTCTTTCTTTCTTTGTTGATTTACATATGAAGCTTGTTTGAGCTCGCACAAAGTTGTGTCGTATGAGCCTTACATTTGGTTTTTGCTGCGTTAATCTCTCATCAAGGTGCTCGAAGAACGAGAGGAAGACTTCTCTTTGCGCGAGCGCGCGCTCAGATAACTATTCATTCATTTCCAAAATTTTATTACGAGTCCTGAAGCCCGGTCTTTTCAGACCGAGGCTGGCCGCGTCGACACCGGCACCGTTAGGCCGAGCCTTATGGCGCCATCGTGGACCCTCTGCACAAGCCCGTAGTTGCGTATGTGGTTTTGCCAGCGTTACGCCAAGCTACGACGACGGCATACGATCACAGCCTACGATAGATCAGCCCCCAAAAGTGCTCCGCACTTAGAACGTCAAAGTCTGAAAGTACTTTATCAAAAGGGATATTAACTTTTTTCGAAGATCTTTTAGCGATGTCAAGGATGTTTTGTACCATTCTGCGTAAAAAGAAACACAACAAACGTTGCATTATTTGAGTCGAACATTAATGAGTCAAATGCGACCAACTCAGCCTTTGCCAGCGTAAGCTGTTACGGGCTCATTCCAAATGCCGTTTTTGGTGGCGGTGTTTTTCGCAGCTATCCCTAGAAATGAGAAAAAGACATCGAAGTTATCGCCGGGGCCGAATTCGGGTACTATTCCGTACGAGTTGGCTGCTCTACCACTGATACATGATAAAAGGATTTACGCGCGTAAACACGTACACAGGAGAGGATATCAAGACAACAAATGTAGCCAAGGGGATGGGGGTGTACGGGAAGTAAGGGTAGTGTGCTATTGCTTGGTAGGTCCAATGGATAGGTTCAAGCCACCCCTCCCGTGGCTCTCAGAATTTTTCAATTTCGCATGTGTAGTATACAGACACACATGCAAACGCACGCACGAGCGTACATAAATTATGGTTGAACCCCCCCCCCCCTTTTCGAAAAAAATTTCTGGCTACGCTACTGACTCTTGGTCCGTGTCCGCGAACCTACCGTCTTTGATCATGAATTTTCACCAACAATCTCAACTATCTCTCGCAGAGCCACCCTAATTGACGCTTGCAGGCTGCTCCGGTGAAAGACCTATCAGACGCATCCCATCTCGCATGGAGTCACGTGTGCTGCTACGCAAGCGTATAGAAGGTCGTCCGGTCGGAGACATAATAGCGAGCGGTGACGAGGGGGCTGCTACGCGCATATGCGTTCTCGGCGTGCAGGGAAGTGCTGGGTGAACGGCGGTGCTTCGCGGTGCTATGCTACTGCGCCCGGCTCCTGCGCTCAGCATGGCTTGTTTCGCGGTTGCGAAAACGCATTGATTCGGTTTGACACGAGCCCGCCGCCATGAACCTGTTTGGACGTCTGTTTCAAGACTGAAACTGTCCGTAATGTCAGACTACGCGTCCAGGTGTACAAGATATACCTGAGTGAATCTAGATAAAGTGAACTAGTGGTCCCGCCTCACCATTCCCGATACTGACGAAATTTATTTCAGACGCAGGTTCTGGACCCGGAATAATGACTGTGAAGTTTGTATAGCGAAAAAAAAATTGCATCACTAAAAAGTATATAATTTTCGATCGCTGAAAACACTTCTGTGCCAATTTCTCGATTTCTGAACTTTAGGCGCACTTGGGAGAAAGAATATGTACACTTCTTTTTTCCAACAGAGAACAAATGAAATGCCACCTCATGAGTATCTGATGCCTCTTTGCTGTGGAAGGAATATTGAGGGGGAAAAAATCACAAACACGGTAAACGGCCCAAAATAGCTGCAGTCCAGGAATTTATTTCTATAGACACGCTAAATAAGCTGAAGGTAAAAACTACGTTAATACTGACTTGATATTTGCGCTTTTGTGTATTTTTTGCAGGCTTGGCCACGCACCATTGTGCTTTGAAATTGTGCTGAAACATATCTGGTTTACCAAAAAATATCGAAGTTTAAAAATAGTATAAGAAAGAAAGACATTTGCTTATTCACCTTGCAAAAGGCCGGACACCGGCGACGACATTAACCTGATGAATAAGCTTTCTTTGAAGAAGTGCAGTTTAGCAATTATCGTCCTTCTTCCATCGATGCCTCCCTCCCCACACGCGACCTTTATATATATATGATATTTATATATATATATATATATATATATATATATATATTATATATATATATAATAATATATATATATATAATCTATATATATATATATATAGATATATATATATATAATATATATATATATATATTGTGACGATGGAAAGCGTTTATTTACAAGATGGGAAAAAAACGCCAGGCCTGCGCTGAAACCGCAGCACAGTCACAGCGAAAGCTGGAAGAGCGGCGTTTCTAGAGCCCGTAAGCTCTCTTGGGGCTACAATACAAGTACACTAGAAAGGTACCCACTACGCCATAAATCACAATTTTGTGAAGTTGGAAGCACTACTAAGCCATTATTAGTCATTCTGAGGAGAAGCGAGGTACCAGCTACACGTCTGTAAGGCATAATGTACACTTTGTTGACGCGACGACTGATGACGATGAGAAGAATGGCTCAGCCCTTTGTAATAAGTTGGAATCTTTAAACGGCCCACCAGTTATGTAATTTGCGTTGGGTGACGGCCGGTTGCTATTTCCCTATCCCGTCGTGCTGTATAACATACGTTGACGTGGGAGCGAGACGGGGGGGGGGGGGGGCGGAGGGCGGCGAAGAACTTTACTGAGACCCCGGAAATGGATCATGCGCTTATGGGCTTCCTTGGCAACCAATACAAGTGCACTTGCGAGGAACCCACTACGCTATGAATCATTGTAATTTACTGAGACCCCGAGGAAGTGATCATGCGCTTATGGTCTTCCTTGGCAACCAATACAAGTGCACTTGCGAGGAACCCACTACGCTATAAATAATTGTAATTTTTGAGAAGTAGGGCAGCAGGCACTGTGCCATTTTTCGTCATTCTACGGAGAGCGTTGGTACCTGCTAAAGCCATGTAAGGCATTATGCGCACTTGTTGATGCTGTGCCTGATGACGATGAAGAATTATGGCAGAGTCCTTTGTAATGGGTTGGAAGCATTCAACAACCTACTCGTTGCGCAGTTCGTATTGTGTGACGCCTGGTTACAGAATTCGCGTTGTGCGACGCTTGGTGCTTATTTTGCTCTTCTACCACGCGATATTGCATATGCTAATGTGGTTCCTTCCGACATGAAGCCTGTATAGGGCCTTTTTGCAAAGCATTTTCAGCACCGGCATGGCTCAGAGGAGAATACTGGGCTCCACGCAGAGGGCCCACGTTCGAACCTCGTTCCATCCTGGAATTTTTTTCTTATTTCGTTTTTTTTTTCTTATTTCGAGCGATACTGGTTACGGACACCGGCGGCGGCGGCGGCGGCGGCGGACAACTACGGCGCCAAAAACGGCCGTGAAATGATTCATAACAAAGCTTTCGCTGTAAAAGCAGAGGTGTAGCTCGGCCAAGAGTCAACGGCGTCGCTCGAGAGCCAGACCAGCCTCGTTCTCCTCTTCGTCGAATCTTCGCTCGCGCGTTTCAATTCCCGGTTCGCAGACGATGCCCTCTGGGCGAGTCACTCAGATGGTTGATGGTAGCACGGTTTAAGGCGCGCAACGTGTGCCAGCTGTGTTTGCTAGAGCGGCGACCATTGCTTTCTGCGACTTTCTGCGGGTCCCGTCTCACGCCATTTTTATCCACCAGGTGTCCCAGAACCAGGTTTCACGTTCTCCAAAGCGACATTTTTTTTTAGTTCAGTGTAAGCGCAGCTTCTCCAGAAGGTTAGAACGAGGTCAAGGCGATGATTATGTTCTTCAAATGTTCGGCCAAAAATCACCACATCATCCAGGTACACAGGCAGATTTCCCATTTGAGGCCCCGCAAAACGGTGTCCATATATCTTTCAAATGTGGCGGGGGCATTACACAAGCCGAATGGCATAACATTAAATTCAAACAGACCGTCGGGTGTAACAAAAGTCGTCTTTCTTTGTCATCCGGATCCATGGGAATCTGCCAATACCCGGATCGCAAGTCCACCGATGAAAAATAGGACGCTGAATGCAGGCAGTCGATGACATCATCGATGCGTGGAAGCGGGTACACGTCCTTCTTGGTTATAGAGTTGAGACGTCGGTAGTCAACGCAGAACCTCCAGGACCCATCTTTTTCTTGACCAAGATAACAGGCGCGGCCCAGGGACTTGACGATTCTTGGATTACGCCGAAGGTTAGCATCTCGCTGACTTGCTGTGAAATTACCTTGCGCTCTGACGCAGAAACTCGATATGGCTTCTGTCGGAGGAGGTGCGCAGATCCGGTGTCGATCTTGTGACGAGTGCGTGTGCTGGGCGCCTCAGGTCTACGCGACTTGTGTGCAAAATCAAATACTTTAGCGTGCTGGCCAGCAGTGTAACCAACACTTTGCGCTTATGCGAGGGAATAGACTTGCTAACCATTTTATAAAATTCTTTTTCCGTGCCGGAGACATCAGCATAGTCTGAATTTGCCGCACTGCTGAGAGCTCCTATGCAGATACTGCACTGCCTTTCAAACATGGCAAGGCGCATTCCCTCTGGTAGTACAACAGACTCAGACGAGCAGTTCACTATCCATAATTTAGCTTTTCCCCGGTAAGAGACACAACGCAGCGCGGCAGAAAGACGTTTTTCTTCACGCAAGGTAAGACAACGGCTCAACCACAATGTCAGGAGAACTGAAACTCGAGTCGGAATTCGCAGCAGCAACGAGCACGCTGGCCGTAGACCATGCCGGTAGAATAGCGTCTTAACTACAACGAGGTTGTCGTCTCTGCTACGCTGAGGCTGCTGGGCGAGGGCAGACAACAGAACCTCCTGCCCCGCAGTCCACAGTCGCACGGCACTCTTGCAAGAAGTCAATTGCAAGGATAACGTCATGCGCGGAATGAGCGAGCACTGCGAATTCTGCCTTGAACGCCTTGTCAGCAACACAGATGACACAGTGCACACACCTACTGGACCAAAGCCGTGCCGCTCACTGCTCGAAGGTAGCAGATTTATCCCAAAAACATAACCTTGCGGCCAAGTCTTTCCTTGAAAACTAAACTCATTACAGAAACAGTTGCACCGGTGTCTACCAGAGCCATCGTGGAAATATCGTCAATGAGTACGTGAACCTTGTTATGAAGCATTGAAACTAAAGGAGGGATACTTGTGTCAAGCGTTACGTCCAGCGACCTCGCCTCCATCGGCCGCGCCGGCTAGTTTCCCGGTGGCGGAGATGAAAGCCGCGGCCGGGGTCGGGGGATGGTGACCGTCGCTGGCGGAGTAGGTGGAGTCAAGCTCCTCACAGAGGCAGGCGAGTCGCTGCGGATGTTCGGCCGGTACCCGTGCTTCGGGCAGTTGAATCCGAAGGCCAGTAGTGTAATCCGGCTGTTGGCTTCGCCGTGGAAGCATCGCTGGTCGGTCAGAAACGTCGTGCGTGGGCGACGTCGCGATGGGCAAAACCGGGCGATATGTCCGCGAACGCCGCATTGGTAGCACACGGGCGTTCCCGAGGCACACTGAATGCTGCGGCGTGATGAGGATCTCATGAACTGTTGCCACTCGGACACAAACGAAGGTGGTTGGCTGTCGTAGCTATAACTGCTGCGGGGCGCATAAGACGACTCGACGTAAGTTGGCGTGGTGGCGGAGCCCTCAGCCGTGGACTGCGGTTGGAGTAGCTGCGCTCGTCGAAACTCGCAGCATTGATGCTTGCGGACGGTGCACTACACTGCGGGTCTCCAACTTGCATGGGAGCAGAGACATGGCGACGCAGTTCCTCCGTACAATCTGACGAATGGTGGAGGAAAGGTCGGCAGGCAGGGAATTTTGGCAGACATCGACGGTGGCAACAGTCGTGCGTTGGCCAGACGTCCGAACTTCGATGTGATGCGACGAGTTTTAAGGGCCTCGAAGGTTCGGCAGTGGTTAATCACGCGGCCACAATTCCAGGCTCTCCTTGCCAATGAGGAAGTGGTAGACGTCATCGGCGATGCCCTTGAGTATATGGCCCACTTTGTCTTCTTCCGTCATGTGGGCATCCACCGACTTGCACAACTTCAGGATCTTTCATGTAAGTTCTGCATGTCTCCCGGTGACTTGAGCCTCTGCGACAACGTCTGCTCGGCGCGTTTCTTCTTCGTTGCTGGGTCTCCAAAGCATTTCTTAATCTCCTCTACAAAGTGGTCCCAGGTTGTCAAAGTGTCTTCGTGGTTCTCAAACCAGACCAGCGCCGTGAAATCTAGGAAGACCCCACGTGAGACTGCTGGCTAGCCGCATTCCAACCATTCGATCGGCTCACCCGCTGATAGTGGCTTAGCCATTCGTCCACGTCATCGCCGGGTTTCCCTGTGAAGGTCGCGGCTCCCTGTAGTGGTAGGGCGACGTCCTTGCGGATGGTTGCTGGGTCTCCGTCAGAGCTCATTTCTGTAGGTAGTGGTGCCAAGCCCGCTAGTCGACGGCTGCGGCGAAGCTCGTATTGTTGCGGTTCCGCGTTAGGGGACGGTGTCTCTCCGGTATCACTTGGTAGTAGCTGGCTTACCGCACCTCCACCACAATTGTGACGATGGAAAGCGTTTATTTACAAGATGGGAAAAGCAGAGGTGTAGCTCGGCCAAAAGAGCCAACGATATATC
>NW_023614356.1:0-53072 GCF_013339695.2 Rhipicephalus sanguineus
TAAGCTGGTGACAAAAACGTGCCTTGTGTTTTATCTTTTATATGCATATTCATCTGCTGGTCTGGTTCTTTTTCTTGTTTTTGTAATGTGTGTGTATATATTCTTTCGCTTTGATTAAAGCTTCAGTTGCTAGTAGCGCGTCGTCCTGTCTCCTTCCTACCTGTCCGTTGTGGATTTTTTCGCGCCTTTTAAAGATGAAGAAATATGAGTTGCTCCACATGATCAGGCAGCAGGCGCTCCCTTGTAACAGAGACAACACCCCCCCCCTCTCGCCACTGAAAAGGCACGCTCGCTTGGAACAGAAGTGGCTGGTATAGGGAGTTACATGGGGCAAAGGTTTGCCAGACTGGGGCAGCTGAAGGTGCCTACAGTCCGCCACCAGTCACGTGGGTCACTGTCTTTCTTCAGAAGTGGTCCCGCATAGTGAACGAGTGGTAGTGCGGCACGTTACGGCCGCATAATATTGAAAATGTACGGTTACATGATCGCCAACAGCGCTGCACGTCGGAGATGCACCAGCAATGAATCATACGTATTGGGGCGCTCGTCGCAGGCAGATATCGTGCCTCCGTGTACTTACCCTGTTTATCGCTCCTCTCGGCAACGTTTTTAGCGATACGAACGCAGCAGAAATGTGGAAGACGAGTTATTTTATGCATGATAATCGAATCGCATATTCGAATTTTTCGCATATTCGAAGTTTTCGAATATTCGAAACTTTTCGAATACACGATTTTCGAATCGAATACGAATATTTCAAATGTAATATTCGACGAATATTCGAAACTTTCGAATATTCGCACACCCCTAGTAAAGAGTTGAAGAAAAATGACGCATCTTGGTGCCACCATGGTCCACTGTAATTCGGTGATTATGTGTAAACGTCTGTACGTATGCGTCTGTAGTGAATTGTTTGTGTTGTAGGTTTTATACATGCGAATGAATTGTGTATGTATTGAATTGAATGTGCGTACTATGTGTATGCCTAGTGAACGTGTGCGTATCAACTTTCCGGTGTCCTTGAGTAATCCATGAATGGGCCTACCTCCCCGAAATGCCGTGTGCAGTATCAGCGTACGCCGCCTCAGTCAGAAACAACTTTTTTTTTAGTATTGTTTAATGCCTCTAGATGGCGCCAGCTACCACCTACTTCGCGGCCGCGGCGCTCTCATAGCTCCACCTACTTATATGAAGTTGAACATCTATCTATCGAAACTATGCTCTGCTGCGCCGGGATTGTTTTGATGCGACAGAATGTACATTTTGGAGGCACAAACGCGTGGATAACGTCGCTACACCGTGTGACGCTTCGACAAATAAAGAGAGCAAGCCTAACGTACAGTCTCCGGGTGAGAGCCCCTTTGCAGTATCCGTATCTTTTAAAGTGAACGCCGTCTCGCTGGCCGAGCGAAACGTACGAGTTCCGTCGTTCCGTTTCGCGAGGTTTTCATCACTACAAGTTTGTCTGCTTGATTTTATTGTCATAGCGTTCGACATTAGGCTCAGCGGGACCGTTTTTTTGACTGCCAGTGCCGCATACTCTTTATCAGTCGAGAATCGATGCGCTCGCTAGGCCTAAATCTATTGCTCGCTTCACTGGCTTGGCGTCAGCCATCTTGACTTTGACGGTTTCTCCATTGAAAAGGGAGGAACGGTTTCTCCATTTGAAGACGAACATTGGGGACATCGCCGTTCCTCCCTTAAAGGAGAGAGGGTCACTCCATTTTTTTTAAGAGTGCTGCGAGCACAGACGATTAGGTATACGCTTCCCCATTGGTGGAGCAGTCACGTGGTGGCTATGAAGTCGCCTCGACAAAAACAAGCGCGCGAACGTCTACGCGCAGCCGACCTTTTGTTTCCTCGATCTTGTCTCCTCGATTTTTGTTGTTTTCCGTCGTGTGGGTGTGATAACATTTGTTCGTAGCGACGGCACCTTGTTGCGTACTGCGATGTGTGAAGCGCCTTCCGCTCAAATTCTGGTAACGCTATAGTGTCGTTGTCAAGTTTGTCTCGCGTTGAGATTCGTTGCAGTCTCAAAAATGCAATGGGTTTGCTTTGCGTGTCGCTGCTTTCACACACCTGTGATTTGAAAGATATCGTGCATGTAAGCTTCAGTTATACACGATGGAAAGGAAGATTAATTTTAAGGGCTCGTTTTTCTTTGTTAGACACAATATTAATGAGAACAGACAGAACTTAGTCAGTTCTCATTAATACTTATATACGATGAGATTCACGTATATACAAACGAGATTCTCCCAACGGCCGCACCACCAGTGCCGATTCTAGATGTAATAGAACAAGCATTTACGTTACAGAATATTTTGGCCTAGTGCATCTTTCTTCTTCCTGCTAAATTATTCTTTTAATGATAATTTGATTGTTAGCACGAGTCCTGTCTATGCTGTCCGTCGGTCGCATCCCACACATTACCTGGGCTTCTGTATAGGTTTTCTCGGCGTTTGCGCTTATGTCCGTGCTCTTGTATCAGTCTGTATGTCTCTCCTCAACTCCTTCTCGCTTTATTCACACTTTTTAAACTGTCTATGTCATTGCTACTATTTACATATTACATTTCATATGAGTTTACGTTATGTCAGGCGATGTTCAGGACAAAGGTAAACTAATTTGGGAGAGTGCCTAGAGTATACCATAACTAAAAAACTCTACTTACGATTTAGTAATAGCGAAACTGTGTTTTCATCGTAACAATGGAAATTATAAGAAAAAATTCCCCACAATTACGATACTGCCTAATGCGAATTGAGCGCAGCTTCGTGTTGGGGCAACGCCAACTGTGTTTAGGTTTTCGCTATCCGCATTGTAGCAATGTGCATTGCTACAACTGTTGCCTATTGTTACGTTACATATTGCCCAGATACTGCCAGCGCTCGAGTGCTACGCACACCACTCTGCTTACTGCAGGCTTCTAGAACCCAGCGAAGGCTGAAAGCCCCGTTACGACAAGTGAAGCCAGCCGAGTGCACGTGCCAGCCCTGCATGCCCGCGAGGTGCGACCGAGGGCAGCGTGCGTGACGGAGGAAGAAGGCGAGGTTAGATTCCAGTGGCTCGTGATATCGACAGACTCCGCGTTCGCCCTCGTTCGCTCTAAATGTTATGCCACCGACGCCGACGCGACGCCGCGCAACGCATGAACGGGCACCTAAGAGCTGCGCTCTAAAACTCACAAAGGTGTTAGGAAGGATTTGATAAACATAATATCAAGTACCCCATTTATCTCATGAGCGTCCCCACGCGCCCTTTCATGCTATTTTCCACAGGCACTCAGTTTCTATAGTCTGACCTTCACATCTAAGTTGACGATACATCATGCTCTATTGTCATAGTTTAGGGGTACCGCCTGTATCATGTTGATAGGGTGTTTCATGAAACTTGAACCAAATATTTACAAAGAAGTGATTAACTCAACTGAATAAAGCCAACGACATGGTTGACCGTCACGTGGCTCTCGTTAGTGTATTTTTATATATCGCTTAGTTGTTAATTAACTAAGTGATAATGCAACATTCTGATATGCACTTTAGGGGCAAGTGCGTTTCGTCAAGTTGTAGAGGGCATTCGAAACGACCGATCCCTTTTTTGTGGAAGGAAACGTACATGTTGCGTAGTGATACTGTGCGGCGTTTAATGAAACTGGAGAAATATTACCACGTTAGTGCCCTCGTGCGTTACCGTGCTGCAGCGCTCGCAACGTGCTTCGAGCGCAACAACCAGCGCGTGGACCGTGGCGAAATAAGCGGGCCGCTGCTCTAGGCATCGTCTCCACAGTGCGTCCACATTTTCGGCTGCGAGTATAGTACAGCAGGGTAGTAGTACAGGCGGAGTTTTCTGCTCCTGAGCGCCTTCAGGTTCTGTGGACGCGTAAATCAAGGAAGAAAAAGAAGGGGGCTGATTCTCACCAATAGGAATAGGTATAACACGAAAGTGAACGTCTTCCCAACGTAGTGCTTATTGTGTAGTGATACATGAGAGCTTGTGCAACGTCGATTGGAGTTTGGCGCTTATAGCACCGTTTGACGTGGATGCACCCACGTTGAGGCGTAGTGGCAATATCTCCATTGCGACGATTAAGGCCGTTGTAGTAGCTGATGTTTTTTCATAGACTTGGACACAGCCTATTGTGAATTCCGCGCAAAGATGACGTCAACAAGCACATAATAAACACTGGCACACGACATGCAATTCTTCAAAGTGTCGTCAAATAAGGAGAGAAGAGGCACGGTGTGCGCTCCCGAGTAATAGGGTAACCTACGCCTGTGCTCATGCATGCACTACCACACTGCGCTTCAGCAACACGGGAGGCAGATGTTTATTTGAGCCGCGAACACGCGCAGCATTCCACGTGCCGCTGGGCTCTCGCTCCGCCAAGGCACGACGTTCGTTAATCGACATGACTGGCTTTCTGCAGCGCTTGATACAGCAGTTTTATTAGCGAGTTTAGTATAGCTGAAAACGCTTACGTTAGCGTTAGCGTGCGTCTCAACGCTAACCCGTAACGCGCTGCGTGTCAACTGATGGTCTTTCAGTACCGCGGAAAGCATTCCCGCTAGCGCTAACTCAAGTACATCAGACGCCATCTAGTGTGCTGTACTGGGCGTATTTTGGAAACAGGCGAATAAAGACAGCGTCGCCATCTCTGCGCTGCTACAGCAAACATGAGCGAACCTTCTAAACATGATATCTGCGGTTTGACGTCCCAAAACCACCATATCATTATGAGGACGCCGTAGTGGAGGACTCCAGAAATTCGGCCACCTGGGGTTCTGTAACGTGCACCTAAATCTACGTACACGGGCCTCGAACATTTTCGCCTCCATCGAAAATGCAGCCGCCGCGGCAGGGATTCGATCCCGCGACCTTCGGGTCAGCAGTCGAGCGCCATAACCACTATGGACCATCCACCGTGGCGGGGCGGCTTAAAGTTCTACAGTCTGTGGAGAGGGGGCCTCATAAGGCGGCAACACACACACACACACACCCACACACACACACACACACACACAACACACACACCACACAACACATATATATATATATAATTATATGTATATGTATAGTATATATATATCTATATATATATATATATATATATTATATTCAAAGAAAAGATCGCCTGGCAGCGACCTTTTCGCCGCAGGACCACGCTGCTGCGGCCACAGCGGCTCTGCAAGGCGCAGATCGAAGAATAGACTTAAGAAGGGTAGAAGCGCACTGAGACGAGCACACAATGAAGACACACACACGCACACACATAGCGCTACTTTCAACAGTTTATTTTGTGATCTCAACTCTACTTATAGGGCAAAACCATGAGCACATCTGCTGCGCAGAAGTAGCAGCAACATTAGTGAGCATCAAAAACGGACACCAAGAAAATCAAATTCCTTTTTCCTACCCTTCTTAAGCATGGAATACCAACATGCCCACTTTACCACTTTGGTGAGGAATAGACGCAGGATTTCGAGATATGCCGGTCAAGATTCACTTTATTTCGCGGTTGTATTACCCAACTTAGGGCAAAAATGTGATCGTAATAAACACTTGAGCATTCATTATTTGCAAGGGACGTTGGCCGGGAATAAGAACTAAGACGTGTTAGCTGAAAAACGTATTATGCAGAATCGTATCAACGAGATTCTACTATATATGTAGCCTATAGGCTAAGCGTTAAAAGAGGTGTTTGCGATGATCACAGTGCGGTGAAGCCAACTGAATGTAGAACTGAGCAAAGGCTGATGAATGCTATATAAAAATGCATGTATCGGCATGCGCGCTTCTTTTGTTATTTTTATGTACCTGGTGCGTTGCGCGCGTAACCGCTGCCTTGCGCAAGCCGCGCCCTAATAGCTGAGAACCTTCCAGATTATTTTAAAGTCTTCTTATAGGCTTGAGCGCGCAAACGCGAACAGCGGTGATATTTCTGGAACTAACACGGCCGCCAGCGATAAGGCTCGAATGTTCGATGCCGCATGTATAAATGCCGACGCGCCTTACTGCAGATTATCGACGGCCGACGTTCTGTTCGCCGCTCTCAGTATACAGTGTGCATTGCTCGCAGTCTGACCTTCCGTTTCCCGGCCACAAGTTCAGGCAAATGAAAGAGTCGCATATTTCCGAGTTCTGCTTGAGTCTTCTTCACCGTCACGACCACGTGACAGTTTGATTCCCCAAGTATTTCGGACGTGTATTCAACGTGTCAGTCCAATCAAGCATTAAATAAAATTATTTTGGGAACGATTTTTCAAAAAATGACTCAGAAGGTAAAGGCTTAAAGATATGTTAGCTCAAAGTAAATAACATTAGTTGACTCATTGGATTCAGAACGACAGGCAAGAAATGCTATATTTTATTTTCACAACCACTTGCCTAATAAAGTCGGCAAAATACTTGCGTGTTTGGCATTACAGCTGACTTGTAATGCATAAATAAGAGTATGAAATTGAGTGGTAAACTGAAGAAGGTGAACCATCACTGATTCACGAGCATGTAGCTTCCCGCTCAGGCGCCTCGTGAAACAGTATGCTGTGCCAAGAAGCTCTGTCGAACAGGGTGGTGACTCGTGGTTTCAGGAGGCGTTGCCCGTGTTGTTCAGTGTCTCGGTGAATTGCATTCAGCAGTACGACGATACATGTTTTCTTCTGTTCTGTTGACGCCCCATCAACCAAGTAATCGCGATTAAATCATTATTCGAGAAATTGCAGAGCATAATTTCCCCGCACAAAGCACTGCTGCCAAAAAATTCAACTCCAGCACTTTTCAAATGGGTGCCGCAGTGCCACCGTTGGACTGTCAGGGGGGGCCGAGCCCTTCCTTAATGAATGGAGGGGGGTCGCCCCCCCGGCCCCTCGTGACATTAAGCCCTGCTTGTTAAGCCTTCTGCACCACTAATGGACAGTGTATCTCGAAAACCTAGCTGCTTTATCGGCAGTATACGGCTGGCGAAGCATCATTACTCAAATCTAAATCAAACACGCTCATTATTTGCGAATGAATGAAAGTGCAAGACGACGACTCGATAGCTTCGATGTGGACAAGTCTCGTTTCAACAGGCGCCGCCATCCATACATACATTACATACGGAATCCCTTGCGTGCGTTAACGTTGAGCGCTATATTCCGAAAATAGCGTACGTAATTAAGGTCTCGGGCTACGTTTTTCTGCGCATGCGTAATCTGGAGCACGCAACGCTAACGCTAAATCGCCGCGTTTGCTGTTTTCCGCTATACTAAAACTCCCTATTAGTCGGTGCTATCGCACTCAAAGCAGTCGGCGAAGCAACACCGTTGCACGTGGAAGCTTCGAGATTGCTCGTCGGCGCGCAATCTCCGAGGCCTTGCTTTAAATGCGTCGTCACCGAATCGTTCTCTATCGGCGCTAGTACGTGTCATGCCACATTACTTCATTTTCCCGCTCACAGACGGCGGCACCACCCCGCCCCGCCTAGAGTGACTGTACATGCTACCTTAATGTAGCAGAGTTGCGCATGTGTCCTCCAAACGCCGCTAACAACCATGCGTTGCAGAGAAGGTGACGCTCGGGCCAATTTTAACACGAAAGTGTTTTATGTCGGGATCCACCACGACTCCACTGACGTATTTCCGTCACGGATATGTCGCTGTAAAATATACTCTAACAGATGGCAAAAAAAAAACTAGAAGAAAAAGTTCTGTCGCAGGGAGTCGAACCTACGACCCCTCGCTCCGCAGCGCGAACCGACTCGGCCACAGACGGCACGTTCTTTAGCATACTAGCGGCGAACTATTTATAAACACTATTTGCCATGGGCGGTACTCAGAGATCGGTGACACTTCAGCGTCTTTTCGTTATCACTAGCGAGATGGAGCGAAGGGCTCTAAGGGCGCGTTTTAAGGGGCCCTGCAACACCTTTCCTAGTTATATTGGAATAGTCTCATTATTGACGTATGACTGACTCTTCACGAGTCATATGCCGCAAAATTTTTTAAAATCCGTCAAGTCGAAGTGGTGTAACCAAATATAGAGATCACGTTCCGCAGCTTTCTGCCTCCACTCAACGCCGCGAGCGCGCGGAAAGCTGCGCGGGTCGTGAAGGGAGGGAGGGCGGAGGTGCCAGGAGGCGCCGAAGAGTTGCGTCAGCGCCGGCGGCATTTTTTTCTCTCTGGCGTCTCGGCGCAACCACGTGGTCTGTGGCGCCACTTCCGGTCGGCTTGCGTGGTCGTCGTCGAGCGGAGCCTATCGCACCATGTATCGCGCGTGCTTAAAAACTGCGAGTCGGTTTGGTAATGTTGGGTGTGCACCTCGAACTGCCGTAGTGTTTTCATCACTCTGCCAACCATGGACGCAAACCTGCGTGCGCGTTTGGAACGAATGACAGCTGAGATGGGTTTCGACCCACACTTCGATACACCGCCTCGTCGCACTGCTCGTGCTTGAATCGTATTCAACACGGCAAAGCTGCGTGCACCATTCTCCCAGTGGCGGCACCTCGATGCTGTTTGCTCTTCGAATGCGGGCGCACAGCGAGCGCGGGCTGACAACAAAGAACTAAAGACTAGAAGAAAGGATCGTGGGGCATCGGGCCGGCGCGGACCCATCCCCCGGGTCTCTACAGCTACCGTGAAAATGCAAGTCTGGTTGCTGTGTCGCGGTTTCTCAGAAACGTGAGCCTACGGGGAGAATACGCCGAGGTACGGCTCGATGACATACTGAACAGACAGCGAACGGGACTCTCGCCATAGAGCGAACCAGGTATCCTAAACTAGCTGGCGCCAGCATTGTTATCGGAGAAATCCTGCACCGCTGCCTCGGTCGATCGTGAGAACGTGCCGACGATGCAGTTTCCAGCTGACGAGGCAACACTCGAACGGCTGCCGCTCTCAACGGCAACCGGCGATGGTCAAAAGCACAGAAATATTCACGATTTCGGCACTGCGCATGATGAAGAAAATGCAACAGCAACTACCGACGCAGACAGCTGTCGGACCGGAAGTTCTAATATTAATGCTTGTTTGGTGTTTTAACGGCATAACACAATATAACATACATATTATCTAGCTATTGAACTCAAAATTGACAACGAGGTAATAATGAGGGTGTTATCGCGATTATAACATCCCAATGGTGGAACTGCCGACAATCGCGTCATATATTGCGGACTACTACATCATTTGTCGAGAGAAGAGGGAGCGATTTCAGCTGAATTTGAGAATTTTGTAAATTCCAGGCCGCTAGCTTCGCTATAATATTTGGCTCGCGTGTTCTCGGAAGCCTCGACTACCGATTGGCAGCGCTTTTTGACCCAGCTCAAAAGCGTTGCAGGGCTTCTTTAAAGGTCGTCGCCCGCGCGTTGCGATGTGCGCGCGCCTCCACATGGCGGGGTCGCTCATGCGCGCGTGCTTATCTCGTGATGAGGGATGGTTTTGTACGTCTTGTGCTCTCAACGCAAGTTTGCGTTGATGTAACCGAGAGCACGAAGGTCACTTCGCTCACTGCAGCGGCCGCTTTTGCGAAAACAGTGCGCTGCTCACACACAAATTGGTTAAAACTGTGACAGTTCGCGCTCATCATATGCACAGTTGTGCTTTCGTTTCGTGCGCCCTCCTTTGTGTTTGAGAAGCGCGCTTTCCTTAGTGGAGCTGTGACAGTTTTAGTTCGCGCTCATCCTGTGTATATTCTTTCCGTGCGTCCTTTCTGCTCAAGCAGCGCGTTGCAAGTTTCGAGCTGCTTGCGGTTCCTCACGTTACATTACAATTTGTTTCTATAGCATTAATTCTTTCGCCCTTGTGGCGAAACAATGCACATCAAACGCTCAACTAAGTCTGTGAAGACACGTTTCACTTTCGTGTTATAACGATTCCTATGACAGAGAGATAAGCCATGTTTTTTTTTCTATTTCTCGATGGCGCCGCTGCAGCGAACTGGATTGACACTAGTCATTCACAGTAAAGTTAATCATCGGTCTTCGACACGCCAAACATGTCGATCGGTGACCCCGTAGGCATGTCGCCTGCAAAAACGGAGTGCGCCTTCGCCGCATAGCTGTAGTTGCTAGACAAATCTATGGGCAACTCTGCGACCTAAAAGCAGCGTATACAGTAACCATAGCCCCGCCAAAAGAGCAGCGTGCGAGAGAGAATGTGTGAGAGATATAAGGCGCGTTTGTGGATGGCATGCATCTGCTTCGGTAGCTTTGTCGCTAGAGCTTCGGGCGCTTGTCGTCGCGGCCATGATGTCGTGGGTTCGATTCCCGGCAGGGAACGTTTTCTTACTGCTTTTTTTCTTTCTGATCCGTTAGCGTCCATTTTATGAACGTCATATCCGTGACGGGAATACGTTACTAAAGTCTTGGTGGTCCTCGGCTTGAGACACTTTCGTGTTAAAATGGGCCAGCGGTCACTTGCTCCACGCAGCACCGCAGACCTTTTGTAGAATGCACGCGCAATGTAGTTTATGATATACCTTTGGTCAAGCTTATATCGGCAGAATGGCATGTGCTTGACGAAAGACTCAAGGAGCACTACTATAATGTCAACACAGCTGTTCCCGGTCATTTAGGGTTGTATGCTGAGATTGTGGATGCGTTCCTCGCTTTGAAGGTACGACAGTGCTTAGTCGCTCATCCGTAAAGATGGCTAGATTAATAATCGAAGTTGCAGGCACAGAAAAACAGGATGGCGCATGTCTAAGCATGGCGTCACTAGCACTGACCGAGAAAGAAGTACAGTTTCTAGATATGTATGTGAGATGAGTAAGCGGTTGTAATGCACAACAAGTGCACGGGATTGTTGAACACCTCTTTTGTTTGCGTGTGTATGCTATGCATTTCATGCACTGGTGCCATTAAAATCAGCTGTGAGTCAGCGCTCGGGTGTGTGCCCCTTGCGTCCCCGTCATGCTTTTTTCGTTACAAGGCTGCCAAATCGACAAGCATTAACAAAGCTTATTAGCACGTTCGCAGCATTTTACCAAGCTGTTTGCTACTATTACATCTTCTAGCTTTACTACCTCGATGCAGCGGTTGTTGGTCACTTGTGCCCGCATTAATTGTAATTGAGGAACATTGCGTGGCAGACTGGGCCTCAGACTGCCGTGGAAACAAACGCAACGATGCCGCGTTCCGTTACATTAGACTTTGCACCGCATAGCAGAGCAAGTAAACGACGGTGAACGTAGCAAGTTCCACACGGCCTCCTTTTATGCTAGGAAACATGAGTAAAACTTTTTAGAGGTGTTCTGTTCGGGTGGCAATGACAACAATTTCACCACCCCTCTCTGAAGATGCCTTTACTGCACCTCAGAAAGTTTTGCGACTGCTGGTCAATGTATATACAAGCAGCGCTCAGTCAACTCGGCGAAAACTACTCAACCACCGCCTGTGCTGACAATCATCTGAAATCGTGCCTAATTATGTGCTATAAGGAAACGTATAAGTATTAAAATGTTACCAATCTGACTATTAGGATCTATAGTGGTAAATAAGGCAAAAACGAAATAATTAACAATGATACTCATAATTATTGGAATTATCGATATGAGTCAGTTAACGCTTGTGTGTATGACAGCTCCTGCTGTTGAAGTTAGAATATGAAAGAGGCGCTGGAAAGATAAACGGGAGAAGCTGAGAGCCAGCAAAAAAATGTTTCATCTTGCTTGCACCTTCTTTTTACAAAATTGCCTGTAACAAACTGCTCCCCCTATCCTTATCGTACAAAGACGGCTGGCGCAAATATGGCGCCACGCAAATCTTGCGCTCTGTATAAAAGGAACGTTCAGGGTAGCATAAACGTGTCACTGTTTATTGCATTCTACATTCGTGTCTGCTACGTAGAATAATAATGCCCTGAGAAGTCAAAGGATGTCTGCTCCCTTGGCCGCATGAGTATTATGAATGCCGACTTCTTGGAGTGTTCCTTTTGAGCCGTCCAACCGAACCATCGATCCTGCAAAGAAGAGAAACGCATAAATATTGTAACGTTACACTGTGAAATGGCCCAAAAAGAGATAAAAGGAAATACAGGTGGTAATTAAGTTGCGTGCCCAATTGTCTACTCTTTATTTGGAAGGGGAAAAAAGGCTGTTCTCACGACGCCACACGCAGTACAGGTACATCCAACGTCGCACATTTCACAGTTGGT
Organism: Rhipicephalus sanguineus; assembly: GCF_013339695.2. NCBI lineage: Eukaryota > Metazoa > Arthropoda > Arachnida > Ixodida > Ixodidae > Rhipicephalus > Rhipicephalus sanguineus. The sequence goes on from NW_023614356.1 coordinate 12,135, forward strand.
CTCAAGATATTAAAGACTTTATTGCTGACGCACAGTCGGTTTATTATGACTAGAGACCGGATTTTAGGCAAATGCCTATTTTGTTCTTCACCCTCCTACCGCGCCACTTTGATATATGAGCATGAAATACAGGCTAAGGAGGGCTTCGATGATGTTTATATAGTGCCTATAAATGCCTATTTTTGGCGTTCGCGTCTATTGGGCGTGAGGCCCACCACTAGAAATGTGGGTGCTGCTATCGCTGTGACGTGCAGGGTTGGATCACGTGACCTCGCCTCGCTCTGGCGAAGGGAAGGGGACGGTTGAATGCGTTGTTTTTAACCGCGATTTTGCGGTGGTTTCGCTTTTGAACCGCGTTGTTTTGCTCTAACGTCTTGTGTGTGGACCCCTAAAGGCTACACAATCCGGAAAAACGCAGTAAAAGTTATCGGCAGCATGGTATTTTTCTGCTCCGTGCCACAGAGAAGGGGCCAGGCGTGAGCTTTCACTTTTACCGCCACCCTGCTGTTCACGAGTATGATGCCGCTGTCACCGGTCTTTTTTTATAGTTTGTAGGCCTCAGGCACTATAGGCAGTTCAAGCCTATGGTGTTAAAATGAACTCCGGCCATGAATATTCACCCACACGGAAGCCTTGTTCACAGTGAAAATAAATGCGCAAACAGTCCGGTTATGTGTGTTTTAAAATATGACGTCCACGTGCGGACATGTGTGGAATGCCGTCTTGACGATTAAGCGTGTGCGCCGTTGTCTGGATTGTCAGAGATTCAAGATAAAGCCGAGAAGCCACGTTCTTTTCCCTTTCCGTTACGTTTGCCTTATCCCAGTCTGTTTCGTGGCCAGTTGCTTCTGCGTGTTCGGTGAAACCTTTCTTACGTCATGCATGTGCTGCTTGAGTCTTGCTTAAAGTTACCTGCCCCGACCACGTGACTTTCACCACAGTCTGCCCCCCTTCCCGTGTCCATTTTATTTGTCCTCGTCTCTTTTCCCGGCCACACGGGTTTCAGTCAGACTCTCGACGTCAGCTCATGAGGTTCCTTGCTTATAGGTTATTGCTGTAAAATGAGCCTATAGCCAGTGCCACTGTTCTTCTCTCTGTTGTTTTAAGCTACAGGCGGAAACGTGGCCAGCTTGAAACAATGATTCACCTTCTAACAGCAGCCGCGAAGTGTCATGCTGCTTAGCCATGAAGCTTTATTAATGCTGAACGCTGGTATTTTCACTGCAACATAAAATTGCCATTTAGACCACGGAAAGTTACGCCTTGCAGCACGGTCATTCAAGTGTGCAAGTAAACGGCCGGCTGGCACACGGTGAATTTGCTATCGCAGTCGAGCCCGATCGGAAGTGTATTTTTCGATCGCGATTGGCCTCTTTGTACAAGCCGAATAACGGAGTCAATCGTCGAAAACTTGCTTCCCTATGTGGCTCGGTGGCGATCGAAAATGCACCGTGTGACAACCCAATGAGAAGCAACAGATAGATATTAAAAACGTGCCGCAGACAAACTCATGTGAAATGCTATCTAGCTACAACACTGAATGGGGCGCGCACGTACATATAGGTCTGGTGCGTTTGTCTCCAATCACATGAGAAAGGTTGCGGCTGCATGAATCTATGCTGGATTGCTTCCCACAAAGCGGAGAAACCGCTTTCATCGTGCTTCATAGAGCTATTTGCACTAAACAGGAATGTAAATTTGCCCATGCTTCACGTGTCAACCACGACCCGTTTTCATATGTAAACCTACAATGAATGAAGTCGCATGGTTGCACGCATTTCACCCGCCACGGCGGTCGAGTGGTTGTGGTATTCGACTGCTGATCCACAGGTCGCGGAATCGAATCCCGGTCGCGGCGGCCGCATTTTCGATGGAGGTGAAAATGCTTGAGGCCCGTGTACTTAGATTTAGATGCACGTTAAAGAACCCCAGGTGGTCGAAATTTCCGGGGCCCTGTACGGCGCGTCTTATAATTACATCGTGGTTTCGGGACGTTAAACCCCAATTATTAAAAAAAACAAGATTAAATTGCACGCATTTCTGGCAGCAAACATATGTTTCTTTGCCCAAGCACGCGCTGAAGCCCATTCGACGCAAAATGTTTGGTTACCTTTTACAAAAGCAGCGTGCTCGGCCCCCGTGGGTTCCATATCGGTGGCCATAGCAGACGACGCCAGCAGTCAGGGTGCTGTCTAAGGCATTATGAGGAACGTAACGTTTTTTTCTGAGCAGTTATTTAGGATTTCGTACAGTCAGTGACGAAGCCCCAGCAGTATTTTACAGATTTCGTTGAAGTGATGTACAACAATATTAATGAAAAAGCAGACACGAAAGCGGCTGCGGGTTGAGCGGGAGAGGACTGGTGGAGCAATCCAACCTTGCACGTCACAGGGATGCCTCCGCATGGCGGCGCCACGGTATGTCCTCACGCTCAGTATGCCTATAAGGGCCTATATGTGCCTATTTTCAAAAACTGGTGCCCATATGAACACTATTTACCTCAAGTTTCGCTTCCCGGTGAACTTTTGGAGCCCGTAATTCATGTTACCACGCAACACTGACTGTTCGGAACTCCATGGGGTTCAACCTAGTCCTCTAGTTCAACCAACTCCCGGAAACAACCGCTAGCAGCAGTGAAATGAGACCCACCGGTGAGCATACGTCGCCGCGCTCACATGGGGCGAGGGGTTGGCGAATGTGGAATTGTGGAGTTAAGTTGTGAAGTTATGTTGAGTGTGGCTCCATGAGCTAAAGAAGACGTGTTCATTTTTTTCTCGTCAGTCGATCGTCGATGTGGAAGAATCGTATGATGAAGCCGTGTGAGCAATGACAACTTACGCGAGTGTTTCCTGGAAGAGAAACATTCGGGAACGACGACGGAATGGAACAACGACGATCAGCGCTGGAGTTTGCGTGAGTGTTTCATGGGGGAGAAGCGTTCAAGTTACGTCCAGGAATTGTGGACTGGATTCGTTGTTGCATATGCAGGACTTTAACTGTTCTGAATATGTTGTAATGTGCATTTGTAGCGCTTGATCTGTTTGTTTAGTTGCCGTTGTGTTAACACGATCTGAGTTATGTGAAGTTGTAACTGATACCAGACGAGTGTGCATGTTTGTGTGATGCTTGTACTGCCTTAACTGAGAATACAGTTTGTTTGTGTTATCAACTCTTGGCTCTGACTAGGTCGTTGGACCTTAACCGGCGTTCGCTGCCGCACTGAAAGGACCAACTCTAAATTGTCCGCGCTGTCGTGGTGCTTTTCGGCGGACTGATACGTCCGCCCTTGGAATCTGCCCGGTGATTGCCATCCCCATTAACGGGATTAGTGACAGCAACTCCCCATGATAAGGGTGTTTGGGCATTAGCAATACCCCATGGTGTCGGTGTTTTGATCCATGAAAACAATTTTGCAAAGGTCTAAGAGTGTTAGTTATAGACAAGGCAAAAGCCTCTTAAGGGTAGCCTCCTTTATGTGAAGTAAGACTGAAAGTCGAGCTAGTTGGTACATATTCATTTTGAGAAGCTTTTAGCGCAAACTAGGACAGGGACACAGATAGATACAGAGGTTGTTCCCTCCCTGTGTGTCCCTGTCCTAGTTTGCGCTAAAAGCTTCTCCTTTATGTGTATATGGCATCATTTGTAGAAAGGAGAGGGTGTTGGATTTTCCGCGCTCATCCCACAAGAAAAAAAACAGCATACGGCTGTGCTCGTGAGCGCGTTCAACCAGGAACTAAGGATCCATTTTTACGTTCTGGGCTCATGCGGACGCTAATAAACGTCTGTTTGAGCTTCTAAGTCAGCGTTGGCTGTTTTTTGTACCACATATTTTACAGAGGGAATGATTTCTAGCGTGCTTTCAGAATTGTCAGTTCCAGACCCCGGGCAGCGCCTTAATGTCTGGCTCGCGTGTTCTCAGGAGCCTCGACTACCGTTCGACAGCGCTTTCGGACCACGCTGAGAAACTGTCACAGGGCCGCTTTAAGAAGGAGCATAACTATATACTCAGTGAACGATACCACGCATGGCCAAACGACTACGAGAGAACTTCGATATGTCTGTGATTAAATTTCGCCAAAATTATTGCGGTTGATAAATGTTTCACCTCAAGATTGGTAAGGTCCATGGACTTGCTGCTAGCGCGAAACGCACTGCTCCCTAGGTGACAGCGGCTTCAAAGATTTCACGCGCACGAGCATTACTGTAACGCTTGCGGGCAAAGCACTGCAAAATCAGGCTCCAGAACACGGCACATGCCACGCCCCATACAGTGTAAGGCCAAATGGCTGGCAGTTTGGAGTGACAACTGCAGGTTTACTCCCTTTAAACAACGATCAGTGTATCCTACATAGCAGTCTCCACAGGGTAGGGGTCGTTCGTGTACCATACGCGCTTCGTACACTTGACCAACCCTGTGATGTCCTTCGCTTTATAGGCTATTTGCTCACATTTCTTACAGTTGTCCTGCTGCAAAAGATGGCGTGTAGACTTAACAGCTTACAAAACGCCGTTAAGACTACACGGACTCACTGAGCGACTATTGAGAGAGGTCATGAATGTATGTCATCATGACGGAGTACCTACTTCTGCGGTCAGGCTGCTTCACATAAGACTCTGTCAGAACCTAAAAACATTCAGCCCAGAGTGCGAAATACTGACAGCGATAGAGTCGCGCGAGTAGTTTTTAGGTGACGCGGATGAGAAGTGAACACGAGTGCCCTGCGCTGAAGAACCTCTCCACATGGGAGTAGTTCGCAGACGTACTTTTGTGTCTGACATTCTAGGGTAACAGCGGTTGACGGCGCCTAGGTTCGGCTAGGTTGCTACGCATTTGTTGGGTTTCCTGAACACTGCAGGTGCATCGATGCCGATGTATTTAAAGTGAATTTTGTTTTCTAAGTATTAAGAGAGAGCGCTTGTGTTCTCTCTGTCTTGTCCTCGTCTTCGGTAGCGCATTCAATGTATATCATGTACTAAACCATTGTAGTGTTCCTACTTTGCCTTTGTTGATTCCCTTTTCTTTAGCTGGAATTTCACCATTGTCAGAGTTGTACCGGTGCGGCCACAGGTCATGTAGCTAACGCTTTGCGATAATAGAATTATGCAGTAACTCACAAAGAAAACTTCTATTTTTTTCATTCACATGCAAATAGGTTCAAGAAATATGGCTGCTGCTCCAAACGCCGCACACACTCCTCCCCTGCTGTTTGTCGTTCCTTTATTCATTGTGTTATATGAAAAACGCCGACTATTCACTATCTTAGATCTGGACGGTTTAAAAGGCAGTGCACTTCGATATATAAATCTTTCCACTGAGGCGCTCTTGGACGCCGCCATAGTTCACCGCTAGCGACGTCTGGCGGCGGCGCCGTCTTGGGCTGTTGCTCTCCGGTCTTTCCGTCGAGACGCATGCGTTCGTCGCATCGTGTGTCGTCAAACTTTTGTTTTAGTTCTGTGTAAGCTTTGCGGAGACGTTATTTCGGTTCTTTTCTGACTCTCTGAGCTTTCCTCACTGACAAGACGGTCGGCATCGAGTGTTTTGCTATTTGTGGTATTTGTGTATAAAGGGTGCGCGCTGTAAGGCCGTGTTCACATTCCGATGGCTGGTGGTGCGTCTAAAGAGCCCGTCGACTTAGGAGGTAAGATCCCTCAACATGATTCTGATTTATGTCACCGCGCGTTAATGTTCACGGCAACGTTATAGTGAGAATTCTCACAACGAGCACGATGAAATTGCCCTTATTGCTCGTCAAATGCTACTACTACAACGCTACATACCCGTGCCGTTGCCAGAAAATTGTTCACCTAGCTGCAGTAAATGTTGCAGCGCAATTACGCTGCACTTGAAGGTGAGCGCTCGCAGCTTTTGCGTGACAACAGTTCGCTGTGGCTGTACTTTATTGACATCGTGCTTGTCCTGTTTTTCAACGTGGAAGCTAATCGAGAACATCACTACTTACACGCCGCGATATGCTGTCGCATGAGGCCGCGAGAACCGCGGTCAGATATTTTTGTTGCCATCAAAAATAATAATTGCGTGTGGCTCCTACAATTCGGATCGCAATAGTTGAGCTCAGTGCCTAAGGTAGGCATACGACTGTCTGCAATCTCGATAGACGGATCGTAAATGTATAGATGCGGATCGAGCAAAATCGCCGTCTATTGTCTTCGTGCAAGCATTATGCTAGTGTGGACTTATCGTTGTGAGCAGTCGTTGTATCTTAGGAGGTAAGCTGTCGCGCTGACCTCGTTGACACGGGTTTAGTTATCGATCACGCCGATCGCATGTTCGTGAGGGCGAAATGTGAAAATACTCGTGTATACCTACCATTACGTGGTCACAAATAAAACCTGCAGGTGTCGTTGCTCTTCTTGCCTTTAATATTTTCAACTTCCTGTGAAAAAAAAATCCGACAGATGCCACGCACTGTGGGAATCGATGTAATGCGAAGCAGCCAGGAAAGAGCTGCATACATCGCCTTGTTTGACTTTGAGCCAAATGAAATCATTCATGCCATGCCATCTAGTTCACCATATATCGCATGTTTGCCATGCACGCATGCATCCACAATCTGGTATAGGCCATGCTAATGAGACGTATATTCTGGTGTGTACAATGCATGACCTGTTGTTTATGTTCATCACGCACCCGTGTCATGCCATACCAGTTTTGGCATATATCCAGTTAACAAAATGGCCGGAAGCGCACCATGACAGTGTCATGTAAATCATACCGTACATGACATGCATAACATGATTCGCATGTTACGACCTGTCATTTATGTTCGTCATACAGTCACATCGCGCAATACCAATTTTGGTGTATATCAAACGAGCGAAATGGCCGCGAGTGCACCATGAGTATGGCATGTTAATCATGCCATACATGACATGCATATCATGCTTTTCATATTAGCACCTGTCACTTATATTCTTCATACAGTCGCTTCGCGCAGTACAAATTTAGTTGTATATCAATCTAGCGAAACGGCCGCGATCGGACAATGAGTGTGGCATGTAAATCATGCCGTAAATGACATGCATATCATGATTTTTAAGATCCCCCTGGTATTTATGGCTATCATACAGTCGCGTCGCGCAATACCAATTTTGGTGCATATCAATCTAGCGAAACGGCCGCGAGCGCACCATGAGCAGTTCATGTCGTACGTGACTTGCATGTCATGATTTTCATGCTATCACCTCTCATTTACGTTCGTCATACAGTCGCGTCACGCAATACCAATTTTGGTGCATGTAAAGCTAGCTAAACGGCCGCGAATGTCCCATGAGCGTGGCATGTAAAGCATGACATACATGACATGCATGTCATGGTTTTCATGTTACCACCTGTTATTCATGTTTTTTATACAGTCACAACGCGCAATACCGATTTTGGTGTATATCAATCTAGCGAAACGGCCTCGAGTGCGCCACTAGCGTGGTATGTAAATCATCTCGCACATGACATGCATGTCATAATTCTCATGTTACCACGGGTCATTTATGTTTGTTATACAGAAATGTCTCGTCATACCAGTTTTCGTATATATCTATTCATTTAAACGGCCGCGAGCGGCCCGAGATCATGTCATGCATATCATGCTGCACATGCCATGCGTGTCATGATTTGCATGTTAGGATTGTCATTACGTTCGTCGTGAGCTCTTGTCACACCATACCAATTTTGGTATTTTAAATTAACGGAACGCCTGCAAGAGCCCCAAGGCCGTGGAATGTAAATCATACTGTTCATGACAGGCATGTCATGATTTTCATGTTATGACCTGTCATTTATGCTCGTAATACGATCATGTTATCCCATACTAATTTTGGTATACATCCGATTAACGAAACGGCCAGGAGAGCACGAAGTCGTAGGCGGCTAGATAGATAGATAGATAGATAGAGATAGATAGATAGATAGATAGATAGATAGATAGATAGATGATAGATAGATAGATAGATAGATAGATAGATACGCTCAAAGTCGCAGAAGTTCGCTAAGAAATGCGTCGCATTTAAAATATATTCACGCTAATTGTTACCCATCCGAGGAAACCAATAGCCCTTCTGCTAACTTTTGTTCCAGATGGCAGGAGCCATGACCATCCGAACATGGTGAATGAATGGCTGGACGACATGCGGGATTGGCTGTGAAGCCCCTGCCATAATTTTTTACCTATTGAATTCCGAGGCGAAGCATCGGCACGGCGTTTAGATCGCTGCGCTTGCCGTCCACAAAATGCGCTGAACATACACGTGATGACGTCGAGGGTACAACACCTTTTCTATTGACGGCGGCGACACCTGTCTTTTCAAATCGGCGTCAGCGGGAACAAATACACGTCGCAGCCGCACTCCGCTTGCAACACGTTGTCGCGCCGCAGAGCTCTTTTCTTGCTGCGTTCCTCTTCTTTTGGTTATAATTGCAGCCGTAAACAACGCAATGATGCCTTTTTGATAGACTTTTCTTGAACGACATTTCAATGTTCAATTAATAACACCAAAATAACGCACGCATTAAGAGCCACTACACAACGTGAATGGTGAACTCTCTCCACAACAGCCCGAGACGAAGGGGGCGTTGCCCAGAAGCCTGCTACTCTCGTCACCAGGCGGCGAAAATCGGCTTGCGGCTCGCTGGAAAAGGTCTATACTTAGAAAGCAGTATCTGAAAGCAGTATCTGGGCAATATCTATCTCACCTGTTCTGATGGCCGAAGTGGCGCCAGCGGCGCCGACAATGCAGGAATGCCGTACTCGCGTGCCACCACAGCTCCTGCAAGGCGGAAGGCAGGCCATACGTGTCAAAAACTAACCTAGACAGGCTATTAGTTTTACAAAGAAGGCTGTACGCTGCATAGAAAATCTGCAGCCAAGGGAACACACTCCTCCATTTTTTGACAAGCTTAACATACTTGCCGTCCACCGACTGTACATAGCAGGGCATCACAATTGCGCACACACATGACAAACTACGTTAAAACCATCGAATGTGACACGCAGACCGTTTGTACGCGGTGCAGAGTAAGACAACGAAGGGTTGCCGCTGCAATGAAGGCAGCAAGGGCCACCGCGCGTTGTTCTTCCCTTCAAAGCGTGAATCAACGTTCAGACGTCTCCTGTTTTTCATGGCGATGTTTGGTTGTAACGCCAAGATTCAATATTATGAAACACGAAAGACTAGAAACAGGCTAAATCAAACTTTGCTATAAAATACGAACAATCCCGCATAATACTTTTATTGAGTTCTACTGTCCTAGCTGACAAACTTCCGAACCGTGCTACGTGACAGCCCTTTACTCTCTCTGCGATGCTTACCATGCGAAATAAGTCCTCCGAGCTCAGTGACCACTCCGGACAACAGAGGAAAGAAGGGGCTCCACGCGATGTCTGTGCAGTACGCCACGAGCACGTCCTCCCTTCTGCGCGTGAAAATGGCGTTTGATGGATGAGCACGAGTGATGATATCTGTTGACACCAACATGGCTGACCTGAAACTGTGTTGTTCAACTAAATATATCTCAATTATTAACACGAAAGTGTTTTTTGCCGGGGTGCACCAATATTTCACTGACGTATTTCCGTCACGGAAATACGTCAATAAAATGCATACGACAAATAAAAACTACAAGTTTCGATAATTACGATGTCCTAGATGTCGTACCCAGGACCTCCTGATCAGCGACGATGGGAGTCAGGCGCCTTACCACTACTCCACAGAAGTTCCTGCATGACCTTGTACAAACGAACCTTATATCTTTAACATATCCCTTTCGCAGCGACCTTGCTGGCATGGGGTGGAGTCACCGTCTTGGAGAGGAAGTGATGAATTGAAACGAGCGTCGACAGGAAGACTTTGGCAGCCTCAGCGCTAAAGCCCCTTATTAGCATTAAAAACAATTGCGAAAATAGAGAAGCAAGGAGTTCACCCTGGGAATGTTTTTAGACTTTCCAAAGCATTTGACTAGGTTAAGCATGATATTCTGTTTAAATATTACCATGTTATGGCATTCGAAGTGTTGCCCTATAGTTAATACGTAGTTATTTAAACAACAGTTTACAGTATGCGTCTGTTCATGGGTATAAATCAAAGTTAAAACCATTGAAACTAGATGTGCAACAGGGTTCTATACTGGGACCACAATTTTTTATTATTTACATAAATGATATCGTCCACGTGCCAGAAACTTCCTCTATAGTCATGTGTGCAGATGATACCAGCTTGTTTTTCTCCGGCAGTCGTTTAAGAGATCTACAGAAAAAAGCGAGCCAGTGCTTTGCCTCACTTTCATACTGGCTAGATTCTAAGCACCTACAACTGAACGTTTCTAAAACTAAATTGATTTTATTTAAGAGCAAAAACAAGGGGGAAGTTTACAACATAACAAACATAACGACACTCAACGTGTCCCTTTGTTTAAATTTTTAGGTCTACTTTTTCATGAGAACCTGAGCTGGACACCGCAAATAGACAAAATACATGTCAATTATTGAGATTGATTTCTGTTTTACAAACTTAGGCCTCTAGTTCCAGACTGGCTGAAGCTCCAGATATATTGCTCTTTAGTTGATTCACAACTTGATTACTCTCGTTTAATTTGGGGCACGACTTCAAAAACTAACCTAGACAGGCTATTAGTTTTACAAAGAAGGGTTGTACGCTTAATAGAAAATCTGCAGCCAAGAGAACACACTTCTACATTTTTTGACAAGCTTAACATACTTACCGTCCACCGACTGTACAATCTTAAACTCACCATATATATCGGCAAAGAAATTGGAAACAACGTGGGTAGTTATATGGAGCATTGCTACCCAAGCGATGCTCCCTATGATCTACATTTTCACAGATTTGACTAACACTATTCAGGACAACCCATGTAAAGCAGACCTTGTCATACCAGATACCTAATCTACTCCGAAACTATGCTATGTTCATGAACTTTAGAGCAAGATATACTGAAAACACTCTGAAGAATATCGTAAAAATGTACTTTCTCTCTTGTACTGTGCTCTAAATATATTATAAATTCGAAATATTTATTTAGTGTATTTCTACTTTTGTGTAAGTGTGTAAAAATCAGTCATTTCGTTCAATGTGTATTTTGTATTCTGAATTGTACTTAGCATTTGACGTAATATCTCCCAGATTGCAGTTTTTTCCATTTTTTTATTTGGTATTTTGCTACGGGTAATTGGTGTTCATTGCAATGTTATACTTTAACGCGAATGTTCCAGATATTCTTTATACTCTTTGAATTTTGCTGTTGTGTTTTGGTGTTCCTAAAATATCGCTGTAATTTTTACGTTGTACTACATGGGTGGAGGGACTCTAGTCAGGCAGAGCTAATCTGTCTGTAGTCCCTTCAACCTAGGCAAAAAAATTGCATGAATAAACTGAATTGAATTGAAAAACTTTACTCAGCACTATAGGGCGCCTCAATACTTGCGTTCCTTCGTTCAACGCTGTCTACGAGACGCCCTACTCCGCGCCGCTGAGGCTGGCTCCATGGCTCATACCCGGCCACACTGGCGAATTTAGTGCCATTTTTAGCGAGTGCACTTACGCCCCCAGAATACCACTTTAACGGCGCGCTGCTACACGAGTAAGGGAGTGTACTTTTGAAATCATAGTAATGGTTAAAGTGGCGAGTTGGGCTTGTTGTACATATTTCTGGCATTGCGAAATGAAACGCTGCGCTGCATAGGTTAACTGAGATGAAAGACACGAGAACACGAAACACCAAGGACCTCGCGTGTCTCGCGTGTCATGTCTTTCGTCTCAGTTCGCCTATGCAGCGCATGGTTTCACTTCGCAATGCCATACGAACTAGCTCCAGTGGAAGCACTACTAAATAATTCTGGCCCACTACCGCGCAAAAAAACAGAACCGACGACGAGCGCTGAACTTGCAAAAGCCTTTATTGGGAAAATTGCACATATACGAGTATTATGCTGTCCGACACATCATCCATACACATGCGTAGGCACGCCATCCCTTCATCAGCTAGTAGTAGGGATGGCACACTTACACATCTCTCCCCCAGATAGGAAATGCGTTCTGATCCTATGATTTGTCGGGTGATTCGCGTTTTGCATCCTAATGACGGACGAGTTATTGAGCTCGGGTGCGCAATCCTGACAGGTTATACAATGGCTGGCTAGGAAACCTTCAAAATCATTTCCGTCACGCACATTTTTTACATTATTCTGATGCTCCCTTAGCTCATCGTTGACGCATCTCCCGGTTTGGCCAACGTACACTTTTCCGCAGTTTAAATGAATTTCGTACACCACCCCTTCTGTGCAGTCAACAAAGGCCGCCTGTGCTTTGTGCCACAGACCTGCTGCTTCCTTGCCTCCGGTTGGTCATTCTGCAGGGCTTAGAGAGCCTGTGTGGTGCCGTGAATGACTTTCACGTCGTACCGGTGAGCCACATTTTTCAAGTTGTGGGAGAGCAGCAGTGCACATCGGGTATGACAGTCACAGTCTGCCTGCGCGGTGCGCTGGCTTCACAGCTTTGCGGACGATGATGAAATATTTAGCAGGCTCTGTGCGACCGAAATGAGGAGAGGCTGGGGATACCCAGCGCTGAGCACTCTTTCAGCTTGACGTTCGAACGCTTTCTGAATTACAGTGTGGGCAAGATTTGCCAATAGCGTTTGTGAGGCACGCCGTGGCACCAGCTCGTTTAACGAGCTTGGAGTGGGCGGACTTGAAAGGCAGATGTGGTTTGTAAGCGCACGGTTCCTAGAACCAGCAGACGCCAACAACCTTGAAACTAAACTGGATATCTAGAAATCTAATTTAGCCATTTACCGGGAGTTCGTGCGTTAGGCTAAGTGGGCTCATCACTTCTAAAAACATATCAAGCAACACTTCGCGTACTAGTTCAATGTCCTGCGGGTCACAATTTAAAACAGCTAAATAATCATCCAAAAACGTTGCTTTTTGGGCGAATTAAAACTAAATAATCATCAACGTACCGGAACACGCTAAGAACCTTCTTATCGGTGAGCGAAGCGTTGATATGACGATCGAAATGAGCAAGTAGTGGTAATGGCGATGAGTAATTGAGTAGCACAGCATACGTTTGTTATTTAAGGCAATGTGTACTGAGTAATAATTGTTGCACCTATAGGCACCCCTAAAACAAAGTTTACGTACAGACGGCTGCAGCCATTGCACGGCGCGTGCTGGGCATGTCCTTTGCGGTCGTGGCTGTAAACTGCCTGAGAGCGAGAATGGCAGAGTAGTTTTTTGTTGTATATTATGTTTTAATGCATAAGAATACTCCTAATCACGAAAACGATACTTAAAAATACGATGAACTTGGCTTCGGATAATAACTTATTTATTCTCGAGCAACTGCTACCAATGCTAGAAACTCCGTGGCAGTGATGCGTGTTCGGCGAACGCACTCGCCGGCAAGTGCGCTGTGCAGCGAGTGTCCCTAAACTTTCCCATGTGACAGCGTGCGAATGACACTAGCGGCGAAATACACTCCCTCAAAGTGCCCTTAAGTTGTCCCGTATGACAGGGGTATTACACTCCATTTCGTTTAAATAGAAATTGAGTGAGTGCTTTGTTGCAGTGAGACAGGCCAACGGGCATCGGGACGCCTTCGCGCGTCCACGGCTCACGCTGCGAGACTGCCTCTAGCATTACTGAATCGCTGTGTGGTAGTGTGTGCATGAGCAGAAGTGTACGGTACCAATTTACGTGAGGGCGCAGACCTTGCCGTTTCTCTCTTCAAATGACGACGCTTTCCACGAGGTCACGTCGAGTACTAGTGTTATTAGTGCTTGTTGGAGCCATCTTGGCGCGGGATTCACCGTACACAGTTTCCGGGTTTATGTTAACTGCTTCAGCTACCACTATTACTGATCATTTACGTTAGTCGTCGCAATGGAGATGCTCCACCAGGCGTCAACATAGGTGCCTCCACATCAAATGGTGCTATAGCCAGCAAACAGGAGCAGTTATTGTGCAAGCTCTCATTATCAATGTGCATCGAACTACTTTTGTAATGACGCGCTTGACTTTCGTGTTATATCAATTCCTATGACGGAGGGATGTACAATGTCCATTTTTTAAACAGGAAAGTGGTAAAGCCAAGCCGGGGTCCACCAAGACTTTAGTGACGTATTGCAGTCACGGATATGACCTTGATAAAATGGACGCTGACGGATGGGGAAGAAATATTTGTACGAAAAAAGTTGTAGTGGCTTAGCTCGCCTATGCCAGGATATACGCAGCCTTAGCTAAGGTTCGGCTGATTATTCTTAGCTTTCCTGGTTGTCAAGCTTCTCCGCTTTTCTGCGCCACTTAGCAGCAATTGTGCTCTCCTTCTCCATAGCTATACCACACTGGCAAAAGCCAGCCTGCCGCTCTGGCAACTGGCTAACCTCCCTGTCCTTCCGTTTTTCTCTTCCTCGTCCTCCTCCCCGCTATATGTATACCCCACTGATATGTCTGCGCATGCGCGAAAAATGATAGGCGCTATAAAGCGGCTCCGGCGCAGCGTCAGACGGCCACTGCGCAACGGAGGCGAAAGCTGGGCGCACGCCGGCGCCAGTGCGTCTGCCGCGGCTATGACGTCACACCTCTGAAATGCGCAGACCGGCAAAGCGCGCGCGGCGGCGGCTCCGGTGCGCCATGTGACGTCACTGCTCCTCGCGCATGCGCAGAACGGCTCTCGGACTGCCACGCGAAAGTGCTTCACGTCGGCCAGTGTAGCTAACGTTACAAATGCTACCCCGCCGGCGATTGAGCCTACGACCTCTTGTTCCACGACGATAAGGGCCCGGCGCTCTACCCACTAAGCTACCGAGGTAGACGCATGAAAATCCACAAACGTGCCTTACATCTCTCACACATTCTCTCTCGAGTTGTGCTCTCTGTTAGTGGGGTTAGATAGGGCGGGGCGGTGCCGCCGTCTGTGAGCAGTGAAGGGAAGTACTGCAGTATGAATTTATTAGCGCTGACAGAGAACGCTTCGGCGACGACGCAGTTAAACCATAGCCTCCGAGATTGCGTGCCAGTACGCAATCTCGGAGGCTATGGTAAATCGTCTGGATACCAGCGGAAAATACTGGCCGCGCTGGCATCGGGGAGTCGCCGTAGACGCAGTTACGTTCTTTGCCTTTTGCTTCGTGTTAGGGCGTTACGGCACGTTGACGGAGTCGTGCAGCTTCCACATGCGCCCAACTGTGTTTAGCCACCGACGGCTTAGAGTGCGATAGCACCGACTAATAAAACTGCTGTAATAAGCGCTGCAGAAAGACAATGATGTCAACTTGCGTCGGCCTTGGTGGAGCGAGAGAGAGGCCAGTGGAACGTGGAACGCTGTGCGCGTTCGCGGCTCAAGACGCGAACCTCTGCCGCCCACGTTGCTGAAGTGCAGTATGGTAGTGTATGCATGAGCACAGGCGTAGCTTACCCTATTGCTCGTGAGCGCACATCGTGCTGTGCCTCTCCTCAATTAACGATGCTTTGAAGAAGTGCATATCGATTATCAGTGTTTATTATGTGCTTGTTGATGTCATCTTTTCGCTGGACTCGCGATACGCTGTGTCCACGCATATGCTAAAACCTTCATCTAACACCACGGTTAAATCACGATCATGGGCGTTAGTCGTCGCGATGGAGATGTGGAGATACACGTGAAAAGGTGCTATAGCTGCCAAGCAGCAATAGACATTGTAGAAGCTCTCATATAAGATTACAAAATAAGCACTACGTCTGTGACGACACGTTTCACTTTCGTGTTATGCCAATTCCAATGACGGAGGGATCAGCCATATGTTTACTGAGGTGTGGTCGTCACTTTTGAGAGAAAACAATGATGGAGCGGTTACCTGTATTTGGGACGCTTCCTCGATGGTGTGCACAACCCGAGCCGGGCCTTCTGCTATTCCGCCACTTACTGGTGTGCCTGCATACAAAATGAAATGATGTTAAGGGTTGATTATACACCAAGCTCTTGGACGTACGTTGATGTTTGTTTGTGGCGATCGCATGATTCTCACAGTAATGTGGAGGTCTATGAAAAGCCTGAAAATTTCAACACGAAAGTGTTTTATGCCGGGGTCCACCAAGCCTTTCATGACGTATTTCCGGCAAAGAAATACGTCAGCAAACGTATACGATCAGATGGCAAAGCAAAAAAAAAAAAAACAAACTAGTACAGAAAGGTTCCGTAAAGGGAGGTGAACCCACGATATCTCGGCCTACGACGATAGGTGGCGGACGCTCTAACCACTGCGCACGGTAACACATGCAGAAGGCATCACGAACACGCCTTTTGTCTCTCACACTTTCCTCTCGCAGTGCTCTTGGTTCGTGGGGTGGTTTCGCCGTCTCGGAGCGGTAGATTGAAACAATGCAGGGCGGCAAAATGTTCCAAAAGCCGGGTGAGTTCATTGTTCTAAAATATTTACTCCGACTTAAGCAACAACAATATAACAAAATTACATAGACGTTATGCTACATATGCGGGTGGCATCCTCAGTATACACTGCCACCAGCTGAGCGGAGGTCACCCAGTCCACTGTTAGTCACTTATGTCCTTGTAAATGTCCGGTAGGGGCCGCGGTTGTTGCAAGCCGGTTGGTTACCACGGATGAACCACGATTTCATGAGTTTCGTTTGCCCCCACCTTTGTTCTCGAGCCAACCTCGTCGCACTGGTGAAGTCGAAGGTATGTCCTGTTGTGCAGCAGTGTTCGAAGAGCTCTGTCTTGGAACGCGCGACATGGGTGGCATTAGCGACGTCCCCTTTGTGTTCCTTGAGTCTCGTTGATCGTTTCCTGCCTGTTTCGCTGATGTAAGTAGCGTCACAATATCCGCTTTGATAGTTCGCAGGTGTGCGATCTTCGGGCTTAGCGAACAAAAGTGTAATGAGGCTTAAACACGGTTTCTATGCTCAGCGGCCGCAAGGCTCCTGGAACAGAGTCGGATATACCTTGAACGTAAGGAATAGTCAAAATGGACGTCGTCTTTTCTCGTGGCGCACACCTCGTTCCTATTCGCATGTGCTTCTGGGTGTCGTTAATAAACGTCCTGGGATAATGCCCTCGTTCCAGTGCACCAAACACCCGCATAGATAGCGAAACATCTATGCAATTTTGTTATATTTTTTGTTGCGTTAAGTCCGAGTAAATATTTTGGAATAATGCATGAATTCCGCGATTAGCTCCGGCCACGTGCCGTTGCACCGTTGCTACGGCGGTACCATTCGGCGCGTTTCCAAAACAAGTTAATTTTGTCAATGCCTTACGCTGCGAGGAGGCGGCTTTAGCCTAAGCTTCGCTCATAGCATCGATTCATCTTAAAGGGACCCTGAAACGGTTTTTTGAAGTTTTGTCAGCGTTTAGGCAAGAGCATCCCTAAATCAATTGCACCAGAAATTAAGCGACGCACTGTGTACCAAGGCCACTACGGACACTTATATATATACCCTCCTCCTCACCCTGCCTTGCACCCTCAACTCACAGACAAGGTGGCATCGCCGGCGATCGCCTCCGATATTGCGCGCCGACAGGTTGCGCGCAATCTCGGAGGCCCAGTGTGCCCGGCAGCACGCCGCTCGCGGAGTGGTTAATATTTGGTCCGAAGATGCCGCCACACTACCATCGATCATATTTTATTCTCCTGTACGGCGACAACCTGCAAAAGCATGCGGAAAACAAAAAGAGTTCGAGAATAACCACCGATAAGCGTAAACCCTGGCAATGTGGTTGTGTCTTCAGGGGTGAAGTTACAGCCGCAGACACGTGGATCTTGGCGTTGAACGGATAGCGAGAGCGCGACACTCATTGCAGCGACGAGCTGAAGGGATTCTGCTCGCCAGATGCCTCACAAACATTGCACGATGTCGCAGCTACAAGTCGCCAGTTGCTAGATATGTTGTCACACAACATGGCTAGGGCAATTCATTTTGTCGAAGAAAAGAAACCTCGAGATAAACACTGTCGCTCAGCTCACGTCAACACACAGTACGTTGTAACACAGGCAGACGACGCTCGTTGCGCACAGGAGGTCTAGTGACGTAGACTAGACATATCCAATCAGATCAGCCGCCTGCGTGACGTCGCGCTTCCAGCGCAACACGCACTGGAAGTGGCCGGGATCACAGCTGAGCCGCTGTGATCGGTGGCGATTTGCAGTTTAAAGCCTTGTAATAAATTACACAGGTTACGCACATAGCTTAAATCTCGGTCTGTAAATGATCCTTACGACTTGCTCTACCGGCCCAATGTGTTCGTACAAAATCGTCAAAACCGTTTTAGGGTCCCTTTAAAGAATAGCTCTGCGATGCTTGCCTCGCTGTCACAGCGCGTTCCGCGCTCGAACCATGAGAAATCACTGTCAGATAGAGGGGATACATGACGCGCGTCGCGTTTTCCGTCGCGTTTCTAGCCCTGCAGGAGTGTTACCTTTCTGTTAACTATGTAACATTCTGCGGAATTGCGACCTTAGCCCAAGCTTAGTATAGAACCTCAGCGTGCAATAGCCGATGCTCTTCTGGCTATTACACCGCTTTCTTTGTATACGTTCTCCCCGTGCGAATGGAACGGGCTAGCAACACTAGCAACGGAGCGTTCCGCAGCTAATCTCGGAAGCCAGGAGTAATGCATAATGACACTTTTCGGTCGTCTCAGCGTGGCGGAGGCTTTCGCTGCAATATTGAAGAAAACTCTATGGTCGGTGAAATGCGGCGTCCACGGTGATTCGATTCGGTGACGAGGCATTTACGCGATTCGCCTTTCGCATCAGCCTGTGACGCCTCCTCGACAGCGTAGGGTCGATTCCAAAAGGACTAACACTGTTTCTTCCCCGCCTACAGCTTCGAGTGCACTGGGCACCGACTACTAGGGAGCGAACATTTTCCGTTTCTCTCCTCAAATAACAATGTTTTGAAAGACTGCATGCCGAGTTAGTGTTAATTATATGCATGTTGAAGCCATTCTTGCGCGGTAATCACCATATGCTGTGTCCAGGTGTATGTTAAATGCTACAGCTACCACAAAGGTTGCGCCATGTTCACGTAGTCGTCGGGATGGAGATGTGCCACCAGGCATCAACATGGATGCGTCCACAACAATGGTGCTATAGCTGCCAAACACTCATAGACACTGTGGAAGGTCTCGTATATCAACGTACAATAAAAAATTCAAGTAATTCTGCGAGGACACGTTTCACTTTCGTGTTATACCGATTCCTATGACGTAGGGATCAACCATGTTTTTTTCTTAAACGTTTGAATAATTCTGTATGTGAAAATAATTCTTTGCATGCCGTAGACGGCACGTATATGTAAGAGTTATGAAGTAGACCAGGCTACAGTCTAGCCAAGATAACATTCTACAGAAGTGCGCTTTCATCCCTTAAAAGCACCATTCACAACAAACGCTTGAAACACAGGAAACATTGTGGTAGTCCTGCTGTTTAGGTTATACGCAAGTGAAACTAACATTGCGGAAATATGGAATTTCGAGAAAGTCGCCTTGTAGAAACAAGGTTACAGGTGTTTCCCTGAATGGTTTCGGTACATTTAACGTTGCTCTCACTACTTCAATACAATGAGCGTAACAACATTCTCGCATGTTTATGAGTGTAGTTTTGTCATACCGTAATAACAAAGCTACCGCCGTAGAGGAGACCATCTCGAATAGCGAAATGGGGCGCTTGGCGACGAAGAGTTCTTGAAGCGGGGTATATATATAAACAGTTTGTCTTTTCGCTATGTTAGCTTTTCAAGCTTTTTGTTCACACAATATGAGTCTCAATATCTGATGGTTATATACTTCTATATTTTAAATACACCATCTCCCGCTAAAGGGGACCATGAGGCGATGCGAAGCCGGAGCACTTGCACGATCGCGTTCCGTTGGCGTTCGTTGGGCATGCTACCGACCTCGCGTCGTGGAACGCGAAGAGGGACGCTACGCGCGTCGTATCTTCCATCTAGCCTGGCCGTTAATTCGCACAGGGTGAGCGGGGAACGCGGTCGATAGGCGGGCGAGAGGGGGGCAGCGTGGGAGAGGAGAGAGAAGCGGAGGGAACGCGCATGCGCTCGAGCTCATCGCGGCGTTGCGCAGGAGAATTTCGGCATGTCTAGCCGCGTTTCAGAGGAAGAGTGGAAAGGGGGAGGGGAGAGGGAAAGTGGAGATGGGACGGGGAGAGGGAAAGTGGAGAGGGGAGAGGGTGAGTGTAGAGAGGTGTGTGGAGAGGTATGCGCATGCGCAGTAAAGGTGGTCACGCCGCACACCACCACCACCACCACCACCACCACCGGATTGAGCTCCGCCTTAAGATACTTCGCATCTAAAACAACCACGCCATGGCAGGATAACTGATCTAGAGAGTACTGAGTACTGCCTGCAAGCACGGGGAAGGTCTATACATCTACTACAGCACGCCATGTCGAACCTGATGCCTGTGATGCGTCGCTTCTGATGGTCATATGCAGGCATTAGCTGTCTGCGACGTTATGATATGCAGGACAATAATGCTGAAAATCAGCACAAGATCTCTGCGTAGACACATCAGACGAGATACAGGAAGGACGGCTTTTCTGGCATCTTGTTCGGCTTCCGTGACGATTTAAAAAGCATGCTGGCAGCGTTTTTATTGAAAGTTCACTTTGCTTAGAATTTAAAATGTTGCTAAGTGCACGCAACTCGCGAAACAAGATCATCTGAAGTTTTCGAAGGCTTTGGTCTATTGTACAGGTCGGCCTATGGTCTATGTTGTGCCTGCAATTGTGCCTGTTCGAAGGGATCTTTTGAATTATGTACAGCAAAAAAAAAACAACAAATTGTAAAATTATTTAGCACCATTGCCGAAAAACACGTGTTAAGTATTTTTACGTATTCATTATAAGCCAGAGTGGGCTCAACTCGCCGTTACGATTGACTGCTGATCCGAAGGTCGCAGAATCAAATCGCAGCCGCGGCGGCCACATTTCAATGGAGGCGAAATGCCATGGGCCCCTGTTCTTATATTTAGGTGCACGTTAATGTAACCCAAAGAGTCGAAATTTCCGGAGTGCTGCACTACGGCATCGGTCGTAATTATACGTGGTTTTGGGGCTTAAAATCCTAGCAATGATTCACGTGTGCTTATGCGTATTTATCATATGGCATAAATGTATACAATTTACGCTTCAGCACACCTAGTTCTGTTTTCTGTGACTACATTAGCATATAAATTGTATACATCATGCCATCATATACGTATCTGAGCAGCCTATAAAGTAAATGTCTGTACAACACTGTCGCGAAGCAAACCTAGGAAATAGAACGGCTGGTTACGTAGTGAAAACATACATAAATCTTATGTATAACGACACTCCAAGATCTAAAACTCAAGCAGGAGCTTCGGAAATGAACAGGGAGAACACATACTTGTGATTCTGTTTCACAGGATAAATGTGTTACAATTCATAACCCATGATAACACCAATACGTGTACGACACATAACCTTCATTTCTTAACCATTGAGAGGTTGACATCCAGCTCCACCAATTCAGCTTGCGCGCATGTCTTCGTTTGAACGCATAAATTTTCTCGACATGCATTACAAGGAGTGCGCTTAAGGCTGAACTGTTCTTCACAGCTGGATAGATTTCTTTATGGATGTCAACTAAAATGTGTACTGGATGGCCAAAACAAGCACTTCTAGAAGCTGTGCTTGTTTATGCAGTAGGTACTATCCCTGTTTATCACCTACAGTTCAGCAGTTAAAGTGTAAGACTGATAAGCCTGACTGGAGACTCAGCCTCGATTTCCTGCCACGGTGGCCGTATTACAATGGAGCCAAGATGCGAAGACACCCGAGTACTTAGATTAAGTTGAACGTTAAAGAAAACCAGTAGCTCAAAAAACTAACGCCAGTTCCACGCAGTGAAGCTATCCAAACAACGGAGCGCTCTCGTGCCAACTCTCGCTGGCAGCTTCTTCCTCGACGTCTTGCCATCTGCGGAAAGGGCACGGCGCACATAACCGGATTTAGAATGAAAACTGAGCTAGTTGGTATGGATATTACTTAGCACTCTGCACCGCTCACAAAACGACCATGGACGAAAGAAGTTCACACGCAAGACAGCGAGTACTGTGCGCACTTCCTCCGGCCTTCGTTGTTTTTGTGAGCGCTGAAGCGATCTAAGTCATCATCATCAGCCTGTCTACGCCCACTACAGGGTAAAGGCCTCTCCCATGTTCCGCCAATAAAACCGGTCCTGTGCTTTATGCTGCCACGTTATACCTACAAACTTCTTAATTTCATCTACACACCTTACTTTCTGTCTCCCCCTCACGCGTTTGCCATCTCTTGGAACCCAGTCAGTTACCTTTAATGACCACCGGTTATCCTGCCGACGTGTTACGTGCCCGGCCCATATCAATTTCTTCTTCTTGATTTCAACTATGATATCCTGAACCCCCGTTTGTTCCTGACCCACTGCTCTCTTGCTGTTTTTTAAGGTTCCACCTATCATTTTCCTTTCCATCACTCGCTGCGTCTAAGTATGAGGACATAAAGCCCCGCTCTGACACCCATAGCCGATCGCCTCGTCTCCACAGCGCCTCTCCTCCTTGCATCCAGCGTGGCCTCGCATTGGCCATCGCCACTCGAGTGTGCCTCTCGTTGCCAAGGCCACCTAGAAATGCCGCTTCGTTCGCAATTGAGCTAGTTACGCCTTCTATTGGTGTATCTAGGAACCGAAGCGTAACATGCGGACGCTAAACTGTCAAGCCCTAAAATACCACCACTGTAAAAATAATCTGGACAGTTTTACTGCGCCGTGCCTACAGTCATATCGTGGGATTGGTTTACAAGGCTCTAGAAATTGTCTTTTCCTCCCTTTGTTTTGCATTGCACTTCAGTTCATACTTCGCAGAATATTTGCTTTGATCCTAGCGCTTCACACACTTCGTATTATTAGTGCGATTACTACTTGGGCAAAGAACTGTAGCTGGAAAATCTGCTCAAGTAAACATCGTAGGAATCTCGCCCATCGCGAGGCTGGTGTGACACGTGCTGCGCACCAGTGATGCGCGTGGCCCACTCACGGGCTTTATAAAAGCGGCAGCCATGGCGTGGCCCGGACAATCGGTGACGGACCGCTGTTTGCACGGGAGGGGTGTGCCCTGCCGAGGCCAAGGTCAGGGGCGAGTGCGTGTTTCCACTTTATTGTACCGTGTAGTTTGCGCATAGTTTTGTTAGCGTTTTAAATGTTTATTTTTGAGTTCAGCTGCCAGCATCACTTCCTTGGCAGCACGATAGCGCGAACACTTCATCTGGCGCCCAACGGGGACTTAGCCGTCCGCTGCCAGCAAGATGGACACGGTGATGCAACAGGTTCTCGAGGCGCTCCAACGGCTGGACGAGATGACCACAGCCTACTTGGAGGCAAAAGGAGTGCGGGTCCCGAGAGTGGCCGAGGACGATGGGAGGCGCTTGGTGCTCGACAGAAGGTCTCGCCGGCACAGGTTCAAGGAGAGCGCGAGGCCGAGGTTTTCGGCGGAAGAAAAGATGAAGACGCCAGCGGTCAGACCAAGGAGGCCTTGGTCGTAGACCCCCATATAAGAGAACGCCTCGGACCTTTTGCTGGTCCCTACCGCAGAATGCGGCCTGCCGCTGGGTGACGACGAAGAAACACATCCGCCCCCGTCCCTTCGGTGGCGTTTTTTCCGGGGCCACTCCGGACTACGTCAGCGCCAGTAACCGGGACGACGGCGATCAAGATTCTGCGCCCTGGGAGCGCAAGAGGCTGCAGCTCAAGCCCCGCTCGGTACCCATGGAAGCGAATGAGGAGGGCGCTGCTGTGCCGAAGGCCACCAAGCTTGCACCTAATGCCCCGGGGTCCATTTTTGGCGGAGCGCGACCCGTTGACACGGCTGCCCGAGAGCGTGCGATTGAAGCACGTCTGGCTCGGCAGCGTGAGGAAGAGAGCGCCGACGAAGCGAAAGAACAGCAAAAAATACCCGAAGGCGCCACTCAATCATTGCGGCCAGCCGGAGCGAAAGAACAACGAAAAATATTCCAACTGTGCTTCGCAGTCGCTTCGGGTAGCCGGAATGAAAGAACAGCGAAAAATACTCCGAAGTTGCCACGTAGTCATCCTGGCCAACCGAGCGAAAAAAACAGCGAAACATACTGAGGAGGCGCCACGCAGTCATGTGGCCAGCCGGAGCGAAAGAGCAGGAAAAAATACTCCAAAGGTGCCATGTAGTCATTGCTGCCAGCCCGAGCTAAAGAAGAGCGAAATTACTACGAAGGCGCCATGTAGTCATTGCGGCCAGCCGACGAAAGAACAACGGAAATATTTCAAAGGTACTCCGCAGTCGCTCCGGGTAGCCGGAATGAAAGAACAGCGAAAAATACTGCGAAGTTGCCAAGTAGTCATTCCAGCGAAAAATACTACGAAGGTGCCATGTAGTCATTGCGGCCAGCCGAAACGAAAGATCAGCAAAAAATACTCCGAAGGTGCCACGCAGTCATTGAGGCCAGCCGGAGCGAAAGAACAACGACAAATACTACGAAGGCGCCACTCATTCATTGCGGCCAGCCGGAGCGAAAGAACAGCAAAGATGCTCCGAAGTCGCCATGTAGTCATAACCAGCCAGCAACGAAACAACAGCGCAAAATACTACGAAGGTGCCATGTAGGCATTCCGGCCAGCCGGAGCGAAAGAACAAGTAAAAATACTACGGAGGCACCATGTAGTCATTGCGGCCAACCGGAGAGAAAGAACAGCGAAAAATTCCCAAGGTGCCGCAGTCACTCCTGCCAGCCGGAGGGAAACAACAGCGAAAACTACTCCGAAGGTGCCACGCAGTCATTCCGGCCAGCCGGAGCAAAAGAAAAGCGAAAATGCGCTTTCGCAGCGAAAGCTGAAGAGTGGCATTTCTAGAGCCCGTTTCAAAGTGTCTTGTGGCTGCTAATACAAGTACACTAGCAACGTACCCACTACGCCACAAATGATAATTTTTGTGGAGTTGGGAAGCACCCACCACGACATTATTCGTCATTCTGCGGAGAAGCGAGGTGCCATCTGTCAGGCATTATGTGCACTTTGTTGATGCCACGGCTGATGACGATGAAGAATTAGGCTGAGCCCTTTATAATGGGTGGAAGCTTTAAACGACCCCTAGTTACGTAATTCGCATTGTGTGACGCCCGGTCGTTTTTTAACTCTTCCACCACGCTTTACAACATACGTTAACGTGAGAAAGAGAGAGAAAGAGGGAATAAACTTTATTAAGACCCGTGGAATGGATCATGGGAGCTTTATGCGCTTCCATGGCAGCCAACAGAAGTTCACTTCCGAGGAACCCACTACGCTATAAATCATAATTTGTTGAAGTCGGGAAGCAGCCACTATGCAATTTTTCGTCATTCTGCGGAGAACCGTGGTACCAGCTAAACACCTGTAAGGCATCATGTGCACTTTGATGCTGTGGCTGATTGATTGATTGAAATAACTTTAATGAGGTCCTGCGGGACGCGCCCTAGCACGCAGTGGCGACTCCCACGTGCGATGAAGAATTATGGCTGAGCCCTTTGTAATGGGTTGGAAGCATTCAACAACCCACTCGTTGCGCAGTTTGAATGTGTGACGCCTGGTTACAGAATTCGCGTTGTGACGCCTGGTTCGTATTTTACTCTTCTACCACGCTACATTACATATGTTAATGGTGTTCCTTCCTGACAAAATGCATGTATAGGGTCTTTTTGTAAATCAGTTTCAAGCACCGGCATGGCTCTGAGGTAGAATACTGGGCACTCACGAAGAGGGCCCAGGTTCGAACTTCGTTCCATCCATTTCGTTTTTTTTTCTTTTTTTCGCGCGATAGTGGTTATGGACACCGGCGGTGGCGGCGGCGACGGCGGACAACTACGGCGCCAAAACGGCCCTTGTTGTCATCTCATAACAGCTTTCGCTGTAAAATAATCCACAGGTACCACCCCGACATTCCGGGAAGTCGGAGCGATATAACAGCAAAAAATACTCCGACGTTGCCACGCAGTCATTCCGGCCAGCCGGAGTGAAAGAACAGCGAAAACTACTCCGAAGGTACCATGCAGTCATCTCTGGCCATCCAGAGCGAAAGAACAACGAAAAATACTACTAATGTGCCCTGTAGTCGTTCCGGCCGTCAGAGCGAAGAAACAGCGAAAAATACTACTAATGTGCCCTGTAGACACTCCGGCCATCCAGAGCGAAAGAACAGCAAAAAATATTACTAATGTGCCTGTAGTCACTCAGGCATCCAGAGCGAAAGAACAGCGAAAAATACTACTAATGTGCCCTGTAGTCACTCCGGCCATCCAGAGCGAAAGAACAGCAAAAAATATTACTAATGTGCCCTGTAGTCACTCAGGCCATCCAGAGCGAAAGAACAGCGAAAAATACTACTAATGTGCCCTGTAGTCACTTCGGCCATCCAGAGCGAAAGAATAGCGAAAGATACTGCTAATGTGCCCTGTAGTCATTCCGGCCATCCAGAGCGAAAGAACAGCGAAAAATACTACTAATGTGCCCTGTAGTCACTCCGGCCATCCAGAGCGAAAGAACAGCGAAAGATACTGCTAATGTGCCCTGTAGTCATTCCGGCCATCCAGAGCGAAAGAACAGCAAAAATTGTACTAATGTGCCCTGTAGTCACTCAGGCCACCCAGAGCGAAAGAACAGCGAAAGAACAGCGAAAGATACTGCTAATGTGCCCTGTAGTCATTCCGGCCATCCAGAGCGAAAGAACAGCAAAAAATATTACTAATGTGCCTGTAGTCACTCAGGCCATCCAGAGCGAAAGAACAGCGAAAAATACTACTAATGTGCCCTGTAGTCACTCCGGCCATCCAGAGCGAAAGAACAGCGAAAGATACTGCTAATGTGCCCTGTAGTCATTCCGGCCATCCAGAGCGAAAGAACAGCAAAAAATATTACTAATGTGCCCTGTAGTCACCCAGGCCATCCAGAGCGAAAGAACAGCGAAAGATACTGCTAATGTGCCCTGTAGTCATTCCGGCCATCCAGAGCGAAAGAACAGCAAAAAATATTACTAATGTGCCCTGTAGTCACTCACGCCATCCAGAGCGAAAGAACAGCGAAAGATACTGCTAATGTGCCCTGTAGTCATTCCGGTCATCCAGAGCGAAAGAACAGCGAAAGATGCTGCTAATGTGCCCTGAAATCATTCCGGCCATCCAGAACGAAAGAACAGCGAAAAGTACTACTAATGTGCCCTGTAGTCACTCCGGCCATCCAGAGCGAAAGAACAGCGAAAGATACTGCTAATGTGCCCTGTAGTCATTCCGGCCATCCAGAGGGAAAGAACAGCAAAAAATATTACTAATGTGCCCTGTAGTCACTCAGGTCATCCAGAGCGAAAGAACAGCGAAAGATACTGCTAATGTGCCCTGTAGTCATTCCGGTCATCCAGAGCGAAAGAACAGCGAAAGATGCTGCTAATGTGCCCTGTAGTCATTCCGGCCATCCAGAGGGAAAGAACAGCAAAAAATATTACTAATGTGCCCTGTAGTCACCCAGGCCATCCAGAGCGAAAGAACAGCGAAAGATACTGCTAATGTGCCCTGTAGTCATTCCGGCCATCCAGAGCGAAAGAACAGCAAAAAATATTACTAATGTGCCCTGTAGTCACTCACGCCATCCAGAGCGAAAGAACAGCGAAAGATACTGCTAATGTGCCCTGTAGTCATTCCGGTCATCCAGAGCGAAAGAACAGCGAAAGATGCTGCTAATGTGCCCTGACATCATTCCGGCCATCCAGAACGAAAGAACAGCGAAAAAGTTAACTACTAATGGTGCCCTGTAGTCACTCCGGCCATCCAGAGCGAAAAGAACAGCGAAAGATACTGCTAATGGCCCTGTAGTCATTCCGGCCATCCAGATGGAAAGAACAGCAAAAAATATTACTAATGTGCCCTGTAGTTCACTCAGGTCATCCAGAGCGAAAGAACAGCGAAAGATACTGCTAATGTGGCCCCTGTAGTCATTCCGGTCATCCAGAGCGAAAGAACAGCGAAAGAGCTGCTTAATGTGCCCTGAAATCATTCCGGCATCCAGAACGAAGAACAGCGAAAAGTACTACTAATGTGCCCTGTAGTCACTCCGGCCATCCAGAGCGAAAGAACAGCGAAAAATATACTAATGTGCCCTATAGTCATTCTGGCCATCCAGAGCGAAAGACAGCGAAATACTACTAATGTGCGTTTAGTCAATCCGGCAATCCAGAGCGAAAGAACAGCGGAAAAATACTACTAATGTGCCGTTTAGTCAATCCGGCAATCCAGAGCGAAAGAACAGCGAAAAATACTACTAATGTGCCGTTTAGTCAATCCGGCAATCCAGAGCGAAAGAACAGCGAAAAATACTACTAATGTGCCCTGTAGTCATTCCGGCCATGCGGAGCGACAAGGAAACAGCGAAAAATACTACTAATGTGCCCTGTAGTCACTCAGGCCATCCAGAGCGAAAAGAACAGCTGAAAAATACTACTAATGTGCCGTTTAGTCAATCCGGCAATCCAGAGCGAAAGAACAGCGAAAAATACTACTAATGTGCCGTTTAGCTCATCCGGCCTCCAGAGCGAAAGAACAGCACAAAATTACTACTAATGTGCCCTGTAGTCCCCAGGCCATCCAGAGCGAAAGAACAGCGAAAGATACTGCTAATGTGCCCTGTAGTCATTCCGGCCATCCAGAGGGAAAGAACAGCAAAAAATATTACTAATGTGCCCTGTAGTCACTCAGGTCATCCAGAGCGAAAGAACAGCAAAAATATTACTAATGTGCCCTGTAGTCACCCAGGCCATCCAGAGCGAAAGAACAGCGAAAGATACTGCTAATGTGCCCTGTAGTCATTCCGGCCATCCAGGGGGAAAGAACAGCAAAAAATTTACTAATGTGCCCTGTAGTCACTCAGGTCATCAAGCGAAAGAACAGCACGAAAGATACTGCTAATGTGCACCTGAAATCATTCCGGCCATTCAGAACGAAAGAACAGCGAAAAGTATAATAATGTGCCCTGTAGTCACTCCGGCCATCCAGAGCGAAAGAACAAGCGAAAAATACTACTAATGTGCCCTATGTCATTCTGGCCATCCAGAGCGAAAGAACAGCGAAAAATACTACTAATGTGCCGTTTAGTCAATCCGGCAATCCAGAGCGAACAAGAACAGCGAACAAATATACTAATGTTGCCGTTTAGTCAACCGGCAATCCAGAGCGAAAGAACAGCGAAAACTACTACTAATGTGCCGTGTAGTCAATTCCGGCCATGCCGGAGCGAAAGAACAGCGAAAAATACTACTAATGTGCCTGTAGTCACTCCGGCCATCCAGAGCGAAAAAGAACAGCGAAAAATACTACTAATGTGCCTGTAGTCACTCAGGCCATCCAGAGCGAAAGAACAGCGAAAACATACTACTAATGTGCCCTGTAGTCAATCACGCCATCCAGAGCGAAAGAACAGCGAAAGATACTGCTAATGTGCCCTGTAGTCATTCCGGGCATCCAGAGCGAAAAGAACAGCCACAAAATACTACTAATGTGCCCTGTAGTCCCCCAGGCCATCCAGAGCGAAAGAACAGCGAAAGATACTGCTAATGTGCCCTGTAGTCATTCCGGCCATCCAGAGGAAAGAACAGCAAAAAATATTACTAATTGTGCCCTGTAGTCACTCAGGTCATCCAGAGCGAAAGAACAGCGAAAGATACTGCTAATGTGCCCTGTCAGTCATTCTGGCCATCCAGAGCGAAAGAACAGCAAAACAATATTACTAATGTGCCCTGTAGTCACTCAGGTCATCCAGAGCGAAAGAACAGCGAAAGATATGCTAATGTGCCCTGAAATCATTCCGGCCATTCAGAACGACAAGAACAGCGAAAAGTACTACTAATGTGCCCTGTAGTCACTCCGGCCATCCAGAGCGAAAGAACAGCGAAAAATACTACTAATGTGCCCTATAGTCATTCTGGCCATCCAGAGCGAAAGAAACAGCGAAAAATACTACTAATGTGCCGTTTAGTCAATCCGGCAATCCAGAGCGAAAGAACAGCGAAAAATACTACTAATGTGCCGTTTAGTCAATCCGGCAATCCAGAGCGAAAGAACAGCGAAAAAATACTACTAATGTGCCCTGTAGTCATTCCGGCCATTGCGGGAGCGATAAGAACAGCGAAAATACTACTAATGTGCCCTGTAGTCACTCAGGCCATCCAGAGCCGAAAGAACAGCGAAAAATACTACTAATGTGCCCTGTAGTCACTCAGGCCATCCAGAGCGAAAGAACAGCGAAAAATACTACTAATGTGCCCTGTAGTCACTCACGCCATCCAGAGCGAAAGAACAGCGAAAGATACTGCTAATGTGCCCTGTAGTCATTCCGGCCATCCAGAGCGAAAGAACAGCAAAAAATACTACTAAGTGCCCTGTAGTCACCCAGGCCATCCAGAGCGAAAGAACAGCGAAAGATACTGCTAATGTGCCCTGTAGTCATTCCGGCCATCCAGAGGGAAAGAACAGCAAAAAATTATTACTAATGTGCCCTGTAGTCACTCAGGTCATCAGAGCGAAAGAACAGCGAAAGATACTGCTAATGTGCCCTGTAGTCATTCTGGCCATCCAGAGCGAAAGAACAGCAAAAAATACTACTAATGTGCCCTGTAGTCACCCAGGCCATCCAGAGCGAAAGAACAGCGAAAGATACTGCTAATGTGCCCTGTAGTCATTCCGGCCATCCAGAGCGAAAGAACAGCAAAAAATATTACTAATGTGCCCTGTAGTCACTCACGCCATCCAGAGCGGAAGAACAGCGAAAGATACTGCTAATGTGCCCTGTAGTCATTCCGGCCATCCAGAGGGAAAGAACAGCAAAAAATATTACTAATGTGCCCTGTAGTCACTCAGGTCATCCAGAGCGAAAGAACAGCGAAAGATACTGCTAATGTGCCCTGTAGTCATTCCGGTCATCCAGAGCGAAAGAACAGCGAAAGATGCTGCTAATGTGCCCTGAAATCATTCCGGCCATCCAGAACGAAAGAACAGCGAAAAGTACTACTAATGTGCCCTGTAGTCACTCCGGCCATCCAGAGCGAAAGAACAGCGAAAAATACTACTAATGTGCCCTATAGTCATTCTGGCCATCCAGAGCGAAAGAACAGCGAAAAATACTACTAATGTGCCGTTTAGTCAATCCGGCAATCCAGAGCGAAAGAACAGCGAAAAATACTACTAATGTGCCGTTTAGTCAATCCGGCAATCCAGAGCGAAAGAACAGCGAAAAATACTACTAATGTGCCCTGTAGTCATTCCGGCCATGCGGAGCGAAAGAACAGCGAAAAATACTACTAATGTGCCTTGTAGTCATTCCGGCCATCCAGAGCGAAAGACCAGCGAAGATACTGCTAATGTGCGTTAGTCAATCCGGCAATCCAGAGCGAAAGAACAGCGAAAAAACTACTAATGTGCCGCTTAGTCAATCCGGCAATCCAGAGCGAAAGAACAGCGAAAAATACTACTAATGTGCCCTGTAGTCATTCCGGCCATGCGGAGCGAAAGAACAGCGAAAAATACTACTAATGTGCCCTGTAGTCACTCAGGCCATCCAGAGCGAAAGAACAGCGAAAAATACTACTAATGTGCCCTGTAGTCACTCAGGCCATCCAGAGCGAAAGAACAGCGAAAAATACTACTAATGTGCCCTGTAGTCACTCACGCCATCCAGAGCGAAAGAACAGCGAAAGATACTGCTAATGTGCCCTGTAGTCATTCCGGCCATCCAGAGCGAAAGAACAGCAAAAATACTACTAATGTGCCGTTTAGTCAATCCGGCAATCCAGAGCGAAAGAACAGCGAAAAATACTACTAATGTGCCGTTTAGTCAATCCGGCAATCCAGAGCGAAAGAACAGCGAAAAATACTACTAATGTGGCCCTGTAGTCATTCCGGCCATGCGGAGCGAAAAGAACAGCGAAAAAATACTACTAATGTGCCCTGTAGTTCACTCAGGCCATCCAGAGCGAAAGAACAGCGAAAAATACTACTAATGTGCCCTGTAGTCACTCAGCCATCCAGAGCGAAAGAACAGCGAAAAATACTACTAATGTGCCCTGTAGTTCACTCACGCCATCCAGAGCGAAAGAAACAGCGAAAGATACTGCTAATGTGCCCTGTAGTCATTCCGGCCATCCAGAGCGAAAGAACAGCAAAAAATACTACTAATGTGCCCTGTAGTCACCCAGGCCATGCAGAGCGAAAGAACAGCGAAAGATACTGCTAATGTGCCCTGTAGTCATTCCGGCCATCCAGAGGGAAGAACAGCAAAAAAATATTACTAATGTGCCCTGTAGTCACTCAGGTCATCCAGAGCGAAAGAACAGCGAAAGATACTGCTAATGTGCCCTGTAGTCATTCTGGCCATCCAGAGCGAAAGAAGAACAGCAAAAAATACTACTAATGTGGCCCTGTAGTCACCCAGGGCCATCCAGAGCGAAAGAACAGCGAAAGATACTGCTAATTGTGCCCTGTAGTCATTCCGGCCATCCAGAGCGAAAGAACAGCAAAAAAAATATTACTAATGTATCCTGTAGTCCACTCACGCCATCCAGAGCGGAAGAACAGCGAAAGATACTGCTAATGTGCCCTGTAGTCATTCCGGCCATCCAGAGGGAAAGAACAGCAAAAATATTACTAATGTGCCCTGTAGTCACTCAGGTCATCCAGAGCGGAAAGAACAGCGAAGATACTGCTAATGTGCCCTGTAGTCATTCCGGTCATCCAGAGCGAAGAACAGCGAAAGATGCTGCTAATGTGCCCTGAAATCATTCCGGCCATCCAGAACGAAAGAACAGCGAAAAGTACTACTATGTGCCCTGTAGTCACTCCGGCCATCCAGAGCGAAAGAACAGCGAAAAATACTACTAATGTGCCCTATAGTCATTCTGGCCATCCAGAGCGAAAGAACAGCGAAAGATACTACTAATGTGCCGTTAGTCAATCCGGCAATCCAGAGCGAAAGAACAGCGAAAAAATACTACTAATGTGCCGTTTAGTCAATCCGGCAATCCAGAGCGAAAGAACAGCGAAAAATACTACTAATGTGCCCTGTAGTCATTCCGGCCATGCGGAGCGAAAGAACAGCGAAAAATACTACTAATGTGCCCTGTAGTCATTCCGGCCATCCAGAGCGAAAGACCAGCGAAAGATACTGCTAATGTGCCGTTTAGTCAATCCGGCAATCCAGAGCGAAAGAACAGCGAAAAATACTACTAATGTGCCGTTTAGTCAATCCGGCAATCCAGAGCGAAAGAACAGCGAAAAATACTACTAATGTGCCCTGTAGTCATTCCGGCCATGCGGAGCGAAAGAACAGCGAAAAATACTACTAATGTGCCCTGTAGTCAATCCGGCAATCCAGAGCGAAAGAACAGCGAAAAATACTACTAATGTGCCGTTTAGTCAATCCGGCAATCCAGAGCGAAAGAACAGCGAAAGATACTGCTAATGTGCCCTGTAGTCACTCAGGTCATCCAGAGCGAAAGAACAGCGAAAGATACTGCTAATGTGCCCTGTAGTCATTCCGGTCATCCAGAGCGAAAGAACAGCGAAAGATGCTGCTAATGTGCCCTGAAATCATTCCGGCCATCCAGAACGAAAGAACAGCGAAAAGTACTACTAATGTGCCCTGTAGTCACTCCGGCCATCCAGAGCGAAAGAACAGCGAAAAATACTACTAATGTGCCCTGAAATCATTCCGGCCATCCAGAACGAAAGAACAGCGAAAAGTACTACTAATGTGCCCTGTAGTCACTCCGGCCATCCAGAGCGAAAGAACAGCGAAAAATACTACTAATGTGCCCTATAGTCATTCTGGCCATCCAGAGCGAAAGAACAGCGAAAAATACTACTAATGTGCCGTTTAGTCAATCCGGCAATCCAGAGCGAAAGAACAGCGAAAAATACTACTAATGTGCCGTTTAGTCAATCCGGCAATCCAGAGCGAAAGAACAGCGAAAAATACTACTAATGTGCCCTGTAGTCATTCCGGCCATGCGGAGCGAAAGAACAGCGAAAGATACTGCTAATGTGCCCTGTAGTCATTCCGGTCATCCAGAGCGAAAGAACAGCGAAAGATGCTGCTAATGTGCCCTGAAATCATTCCGGCCATCCAGAACGAAAGAACAGCGAAAAGTACTACTAATGTGCCCTGTAGTCACTCCGGCCATCCAGAGCGAAAGAACAGCGAAAAATACTACTAATGTGCCCTATAGTCATTCTGGCCATCCAGAGCGAAAGAACAGCGAAAAATACTACTAATGTGCCGTTTAGTCAATCCGGCAATCCAGAGCGAAAGAACAGCGAAAAATACTACTAATGTGCCGTTTAGTCAATCCGGCAATCCAGAGCGAAAGAACAGCGAAAGATACTGCTAATGTGCCCTGTAGTCACTCAGGTCATCCAGAGCGAAAGAACAGCGAAAGATACTGCTAATGTGCCCTGTAGTCATTCCGGTCATCCAGAGCGAAAGAACAGCGAAAGATGCTGCTAATGTGCCCTGAAATCATTCCGGCCATCCAGAACGAAAGAACAGCGAAAAGTACTACTAATGTGCCCTGTAGTCACTCCGGCCATCCAGAGCGAAAGAACAGCGAAAAATACTACTAATGTGCCCTATAGTCATTCTGGCCATCCAGAGCGAAAGAACAGCGAAAAATACTACTAATGTGCCGTTTAGTCAATCCGGCAATCCAGAGCGAAAGAACAGCGAAAAATACTACTAATGTGCCGTTTAGTCAATCCGGCAATCCAGAGCGAAAGAACAGCGAAAGATACTGCTAATGTGCCCTGTAGTCACTCAGGTCATCCAGAGCGAAAGAACAGCGAAAGATACTGCTAATGTGCCCTGTAGTCATTCCGGTCATCCAGAGCGAAAAAACAGCGAAAGATGCTGCTAATGTGCCCTGAAATCATTCCGGCCATCCAGAACGAAAGAACAGCGAAAAGTACTACTAATGTGCCCTGTAGTCACTCCGGCCATCCAGAGCGAAAGAACAGCGAAAAATACTACTAATGTGCCCTATAGTCATTCTGGCCATCCAGAGCGAAAGAACAGCGAAAAATACTACTAATGTGCCGTTTAGTCAATCCGGCAATCCAGAGCGAAAGAACAGCGAAAAATACTACTAATGTGCCGTTTAGTCACTCCGGCAATCCAGAGCGAAAGAACAGCGAAAAATACTACTAATGTGCCCTGTAGTCATTCCGGCCATGCGGAGCGAAAGAACAGCGAAAAATACTACTAATGTGCCCTGTAGTCATTCCGGCCATCCAGAGCGAAAGAACAACGAAAAATACTACGAAGGTGCCATGCAGTCACTCCGGCCAGCCGGAGCGAAAGCTTTTCTTTGGTTAGCCGGAGTATAAAAAGCTGCCAATAGAGGGGTCGCTAAAGGACAAGCATTTTACTCCTACCTGAGAGTTTTTCAAATTTATAGTGTACTCCGCGCCGCTTAGGCTGGCTCCCCAATTTTCACTCCATTTTATTGCAATACAAATTGAGTGAGTGCTTTGTTGCAGTGGGACATGCTAGCGGGCAGCGGGACACGGCGTATGGCGTTCCTGAAGAGCTTTGTTGTATGCATGAGCAGAAGTGTACGATAGCCAATCACGGGAGAGTGCACACCATGTCGTTTCTCTCCACATATGACGTCGGTTTCCATGAGCGCACGTCGAGTACTAGTACTTCTTATGTGCTTGTTGGAGCCACCTTTGAGCGGCATTCACCGTACATTGTGTCCGTGTTTATGCTAACTACTTCAGCTACAACAAAGGTTTATTACTGATGATATTGACGTTAGTCGTAACAATGGAGTTGTTCCACGAGGCATCAACAAAGGTTCGTCCACATCAAATGGGGCTATAGCCACCAAATAGGAGGAGATATTGTGCAAGTTCTCATTTATTATTGTACGATGAACAGCGAAGTATTTTTGTAAAGACTGGTTTCGCTTTCCTATTTTACCGATTCATATGACGGAAGGATCAACCTTGTATTTTTGCATATTTTCAAATGATTGGAAAAACAAAATAGAAGTAGTGTTTGACGTATTTCGCAAAGTTAGCAATGATATGGGAATCATATTAAGTTTAGGAATTGCACCTTCAAGAGAATTGGAAATTCTCTATGGAGACGATGCAGCCATACAGCCACATATCGGAAGTGCGCTTTCAAGTCGCAAGTTGGAATGTGGTCGTTTCCCGCGACTCACAGCTACATAATCCGCGACCTGCAGGAGCTGACAAAGCAGAAACGCTCAACAGCTAATAAGTAACTTTCCCGCTAGCAGCAACAAATTGCTGCATATATCCGCAACGGGTAAAGAAAAGCTCATCTGGAGGCATAGCTATCATCATTAACACATGGGTGTGAAAATGAGAATACGCAGATCTACTTCCATTAATTCAATTGACGATATGAGTTGGACATTTCAATTCATGATATTTAAGTCCCACATTTTGTCAGGTGAACGTTTTTCTTCTACCTAATTTGATACACACACGTGCCAATGCCGGACTACTGTTACCTGTCGTAAGCTAATTCTTTACTAAATACATTTCTTAAATTCTAGTAATGATAAGTTATTGAAACTCTATACAAGCTAATAATTAGATATAGTTCTTTTCACGCAAAGTTGAAACTCTTGTGATTCATTAGGTGAATCATGATCCTTAATTTTGCCAAGCATAAGCAGCGAGGCATCATGCTTCATACGCCTCAGTATGTGCAGCTGGCGTGATAACAATATGAAATTTCTGTTGCTGTGCTCAAACGTGTAAACATCCTGTTTGCAAATCAGTTCTGCGGAAACCCGCAAGGTGGCGGAAGGGTTAAGAAAGGGAAAATAGACAACCACCCGTTTGTAGCACGAAGCCACAAGGAAATCCATACGTATTTCTCAGAAATAAAGCCTCTTAGTTGCCGAAAAATTCGTCCTTGTCCGGGGATCGAACCCGGGACCAACGCCTATCCGGGCCTATCTGAGAAATCCTTATGGATTTCCTTGTGGCTTCGTGCTACAAACGGGTGGTTGTCTATTTTCCCTTTCTTAACCCTTCCGCCACCTTGCGGGTTTCCGCAGAACTGATTTGCAATATGTGTCCAGTTGCCTCGAGTTGTCGATGGATTCGCCCTCGCGCTGCCCATTGCTAGCTTCCTGGTTAGCTCATTTGGTAGAGCGACCGCCCCGGATAGGCGTTGGTCCCGGGTTCGATCCCCGGACCAGGACGAATTTTTCGGCAACTAAGAGGCTTTATTTCTGAGAAATCCGTATGGATTTCCTTGTGTCTTCGTGCTACAAACGGGTGGTTGTTTATTTTCCCT
This sequence comes from Rhipicephalus sanguineus, assembly GCF_013339695.2. Taxonomy (NCBI): domain Eukaryota; kingdom Metazoa; phylum Arthropoda; class Arachnida; order Ixodida; family Ixodidae; genus Rhipicephalus; species Rhipicephalus sanguineus. Next base: position 49,554 of record NW_023614356.1, read on the forward strand.
TTCTTAACCCTTCAGCCACCTTGCGGGTTTCCGCAGAACTGATTTGCAATATGTGTCCAGTTGCTTCGAGTTGTCGATGGATTCGCCCTCGCGCTGCCAATTGCTAGCTTCCTGGTTAGCTCAATTGGTAGAGCGACCGCCCCGGATAGGCGTTGGTCCCGGGTTCGATCCCCGGACCAGGACGAATTTTTCGGCAACTAAGAGGCTTTATTTCTGAGAAATCCGTATGGATTTCCTTGTGGCTTCGTGCTACAAACGGGTGGTTGTCTATTTTCCCTTTCTTAACCCTTCCGCCACCTTGCGGGTTTCCGCAGAACTGATTTGCAATACGTGTCCAGTTGCTTCGAGTTGTCGATGGATTCGCCCTCGCGCTGCCAATTGCTAGCTTCCTGGTTAGCTCAATTGGTAGAGCGACCGCCCCGGATAGGCGTTGGTCCCGGGTTCGATCCCTGGACCAGGACGAATTTTTCGGCAACTAAGAGGCTTTATTTCTGAGAAATCCGTATGGATTTCCTTGTGGCTTCGTGCTACAAACGGGTGGTTGTCTATTTTCCGTTTCTTAAACATCCTGTTTGAAAATCTAAAATTTTAGTATAAAGTAAAACAATATCCGTAGCTGTCAAGCAAATGCACGCAAAGAAAGAATTCTCATCACCGACTGCCCAAGGGCAAATCGTTCAGCATCTTATGGCTTATGTCCCTCAACGTTTCCAAATGCAAGTACGTGTGTGTTACCCGCAAGCACACAACCTTGAATTACCAGTACGCTCCCAAATCTTCGGCGCTCACCCAAGTCGACTGTTACCGTTACCTCGGAGTTACAATCACCGATCAACTCACATGGACTGCGCACAATACAAACCTTATAAAAGACTGCTCCAAATCGCTTGGCCTCCTCAAGCGATCACTCTTTTTGTCCCCAATCCCTGTCCGCAAACTCGCTTACGAAACGTTCATTCGGACAAAACTTGAGTATGCCTCAGCGATTTGGAACCCTCACCAGACTTGTCTTATTGACTCACTCGAAGCAGTACAGAATCGCGCGGTACGTTTTATTGCTTCAAATTATGACTGGCACACTAGTATCACTTGCATCAATTCTGCCCTCAGCATACCTAGTATATCTCTCCGCCGTAAGATTTCACAACGTTCCCTTTTCCACAAACTGTATTAAAAATTCCCTCACCTCAGAACACCATTTTTCTTCCGCCCAACCGCACTTCACACCGTCTGTTTAATAACCTCAGTGTTCAACGCTTACATGGTACCACTAAAGCATTCTACATATCCTTCCTACCAACTGCTATTGAGCTATGGAACGCGCTGCCCGAACAAAATAGTAAATGAGCAAGACTCCAATAAATTCAGGCACACACTTTCATGTTTTCTCAACCCGTAATTTGCGACCATTACAGTGTTATTTCATGTACTATTCTTTTTGTAACGGCATTTAAACCACTTGTTCGGCCTATTGCACCGTCTTTGCTTCGCTTTTGAAATTGAAATCATGTATTCTCTATTTTGCAAACATTTTTTTTATTTTCTAGCATTGCATAATAATGATCATGCTGTTAATGATGCTTTTGTCCCCCCCCCCCTCTTATGCAATACCCTGAAAAGGGCCTTTAAGGGTAAATAAATGATGATGATGAAGATAATGACGCGTTAGTGTGCGCTTAAGCTTCTTTACCAGCAAAACAAATTTCTTTAGTTCTTGTCTCATCACTCTAGATGAGTTGAAATACATAAAAGTTGGAAGAGTGACCACGTTCAATGCTTGGTTTTGACCTTACTTGCTTATTCACGACTTTCACATAAGAACCTTAATATGAACCAGAACCGTCCTAATGCGTTATGAAAGTCCAAACTAGGCAACTGAGACAGTAGGCGCCGAACTCAATGGGTAAAAGTAGGTAATTTCTCAGTTCTGGGTTTTAGCTGTCGGATCTGTTACACGTAGACAAATACACAGATGAAGCCAATTTCGCCAGCCTAATTTTGAGCTCAGGAAGCTTGGGTGCATCACACAATGGGGATACGTGCTTCTGCACCTCAGGAGAGTGCACTGCAACGGGAAACATGAGCAATAGCGAAATCGTAGAGCGTGTTAAATATTTCATAGTGAAAGTTCACGCGAACACTCTTGTTCGGTGGGCAACCACAACCACGACACGCTCTTTCAAAAATCACAAGCTCTCACACTGAGAACGTCCATCTAACCAAGGAGCCGCTTTTGCGGTCATAGTCACTTCAACGTGAAATCGATGGTTTGACGAAGCATCGTCAGGTCGGGAAGGAGCATGAAGAAGGAACGAAATGAAATAACGCCGACCAAATGAAAGATTTTATAAACATTAAAATACGTTTCGGCTACGGTAGCCGAAACGTCTTTTTAATGTTTATAAAACCTTTCATTTGGTCGGCGTTATTTAATTTCGTTTCTTCTTCACTTCAACGTGTGCTGGATCTCATCTGAATTAACAAGAACGACTTCACACGTCCTATTTCGTTTTAGAAGAAATCAACTGTCGCTAGACAGTGAGAGTATGCGGTCACTTTGTGTCCCAGACATGGGAAGACGTGCAAGTGAAGCCCATACACAGATGACAAGGTTAAAGTGAAGCTTTGACTGTTGGGCAAGTTGGTGCATCATTGTGCAGTCGTTGAGCGCAAGAAAGCAGTACGGGAAGAGGACAACGCTCACTTACCACTGAAGTTTATTGAGACGATTCCACGGAAGCGAAGGGGGCACACATGCGACGTCATGAAGAATGTTCTCACATAGAAAAGTTATAAAATAGTAATGTCCAGTGAGGTAGCACAGTTCTGTATCCATCAGCTGGTCCAATACACGCATTATCAGACATGTGCGTGAGTGTGCTGTCAGGTGCTGACCGTGAACTCTGCTATCTCACTAGGCTATAGTATCTCGGGAAAGTATTTTACATGAACTTTGTTTATGACGTCGCATGCGCGCCCACTCCACTTTTCTGGAAGTGCTTCAAGAAACTTCAGCTGTATGTGAATATCTGTCCTGTCCACAACGTATTCAAGCAAAGCTTGTGTTCACTGACCTGTGTAGCTGGTGATGGTGGTGTTTAGAAAAAGCCTCCTCACTCACAGCCGACATGCACTACAATAATAATTATTAAATTAAGACTAGACAAATAATTTTTCCGGGGCTTGGGTTTGAACCCGGGTCCCCTGGTCTGAAAACGAGTGCACTAGGCCATGCTTCCACGCTTTTCTTTATCCACTAGGCCACGCTCCCATGCTTTTCCAATGTGAACTTAACTGAAGCATACGCATGAGTTTTTCTGACGATGCAAAAAAAAAAAGCAATGGGGAAGCACTACACCTGCTATGGGTGCTTCATGGAAATATTTCGTGTTCGCGGACTAAGAGCGATATGCTGGACCATAAGGCCAATATCCCAATTTTCAGGAAAATTCCGAAACCGAGAAAATTGAATTCCTGACCCGCCTTTCCGTGATCAATTGATGGTCCTTTCGCTGGGCC
>NW_023614357.1:0-59999 GCF_013339695.2 Rhipicephalus sanguineus
AACACGTCACATCCTTCGTCGAATGCCGAAGGAACGTCGTGTACGAGATCCCCCTGACGTGCGGACTGGTGTACGTCGGTCAAATGGGGCGGTGCCTCAACGAACGTCTAAGCAACTTGGCACTTCATTGCATCAAACAGTGCGCGTCAGCCCACTGCGCACCTGAGCTGGAGAAGGTGCGAGTACTTAATAGATATAGAAGAAAACAAGAGCGTGAGTTATTTGAAGCGTATGTCATCAACAAGTTGGGGAGCAGATGCATCAGCAAGCCGTCTCTTGACCTATTTTCATGTGAAATAGACTATCTCGACAATTAGTGCGGTAGGCCATTTTATCTGGTTTTACTATGTGGCAGTGTTATAGGCTTCCCAAGCAACGCTTAGCGGCGCTGCTGCTCTTGACAGGCAGCGCCATCTCTGGCAGAAAAATAGTAACTGGAGTGTAAGCAGCGCGCGTTTTCCTCTCCACCGCGTTGCCGCTCGCTTCTGTGCACGTTCAGAGCTCTCGTGGTGCACTTGCGGCGCCTCACAATGTACCGCCTGCAGTGCGGCTTCAAAAGGATCTTCAAGCTTGACTGGCACTTCCGAAAAGCGAACTTGATAAAATGAGAAAGGCTCGTCAATCACGTTAACCGTGAAGAGCAGACGATCGACTACAACGAAGCCCGACTCAAAGCGAAATGCATTTCCCAAGTCACGATTACACAGTTAGGACGTATACCTCAAGGTAACTCTCATTCTGCCATGTTAAAGATGAATAATGGTCCACATGTACTCCGAAATGAAGCCGTTCACGCTATCGATGTTCTGCGGCGTGGACTACGAATCATATGATTGTTGTTTTGATATGGCATGCTTACAGTAGCAGCCGTGTACATTCGTGAACAAACGTTTGCGGTGTGCGAAAAAAAAAAAATTATACGGCCATGGCACTGTTTCCTGAGAAGGTTAGAGTCAAGTCCTCCGTGCCGCTGGAGAATCACCCGCCGATTAAGACGCGGGGCAGCTAGCTGAGCTTTAACCACTGTAAAGCATGATGAACTGCTCGCCTCGTTTTTTCGGCTCTCGCGTCATGCTTGCAGTTTCTTTTTATGATATCGACGTGGTTACTTCAAGGTTGCAATTGCAAAGCATGTATTAAGTGCCAGTTATATTTAGCGGCTTAAATATATATATCACCGTAATAAAGTGACAAAAACAAAGCAAACTTGCAGAACGATGTCAAAGCTTGCTGAAAATGCACAGACGTCCGTTCCAGCGTGATAAAGCAGCCTTCCCGACGCGTGAATTGCAGGCGCCGAACTTCTGACAATGTGCCGAGTTCAGTTGAATTTCACCAACGTGCAATGCCAACGGTGTAACGCGAGTGTGAACGTTCAACAACGACGGATAGGTCTCACGAACACGGGGAATCAAAACACAAAGTTGCTTCACCTACAACCGTAACTGGACTTTCACAATGCGAGAAGACAACGAGTAATCATTACTGTAGTCGCTGCGTGCATCCGCCGCGTTACGTACTGATTCAGGTAGTCGAAACGAACGAAAGCGATGAACTCAGACAGCCAAAATAGAAGGCGAGACAGCGCTGTCAGCTATCCACGCTTGCCGCCTTTATTTCTTGCGCGACACGCCTGGGAACCGATACAGTTTCACACGTGAATCGAGTGCCTTGGTGTTGTCTGCACTGTTGTGGTAGGCCACTAAACCGCAATGCTTCAGACCTAGCTTGCGCTTCCGCGGGGTCGCTTCTGCCATCGCGAAAATGCGCAGCTTTGCACAGCAACCCTCTCGGTTCAACGTGCCGAGCTGACGGCCCCCCTGTTACCCACACCGACAGAAGAACGCGTGCGCACGCGCGCTAGCGCTACCGTGAAAGGGGCTGAGTCGGCCATGCATGCACTACAGAGCTTTCCGACAAAGCCGCAGCGCGGCCAGCGTGGCGCTGTTGTCGCGCCGCAAACTTGAACTTGGGTTCCCTATAGGTAAAACGTGGTGCTTTTCATAGCTTTATGTTTTGTTATGATCGGCCTGCCTGGCTTGGCGCCGCTTTGACGCATGAGACGTTGCGGCTAAGACTACCCTGATTTCTTCCGGGTCAGCGGTTCCAGAGATGCCCCAAGAGCGGCGACAACACGAAGGTCGTTCGTCTAATATTCTCAGGTTGTCTGCGCCCCTCGTAAAACCCTTTGGGCACGCCTGACCGACTGACAGATTAGGAAGAGTTGTTGGCCGTCGAGGCGGCTTGCTTTGTCGTCAAGGTGCCCCGGACAAAGGACCCAGCGTCTGGGAACCGTCTGCGGATGCTTTTCCCACGTTCTCCGTGGCGCCTTGTTGCCGCTGTTTCCACAATTCGTGGTCTGCCTCGCGCATAACCATCATTGCAACAGACTACGAAATTGACTTCCACGTAAGACTCAACGTCTTCGTGCTGTGCCGTGTGTGCGCGGTGGGCAGTGTTTTTCCCTCGCCATGGGACGAACTGGATGTGCCTCTTTCTCCTTTCGTGGGTTGGGAAGGAGGCGGCGTTTCACCTTCCCCTTTTGGGGGCGGAGGTGCAGATGGAAATTTTCATTGGACTGTCCTGGCCTCCATTGTTTTTTCCTACAGGGAACCCTGGGAAGGCCAGCACATAAAATGCGAGCGCCGATGCGCTCCCGACAAGCTCTCACAAGTTCTCTCAAGCTCTCACGAGCTCCGAGAGCTTCCATGATGCTAACCCCATCATGTAGCAACACGCTACCAGTAAATAATGTAATAAACGTTACTGGTTAACAGCTCCGGGCTCCTCTCCTCGACATCTCCCCGGGACTCTGGCTGGCTCTGGTCCTCTGGGCAGAACCCCGATTACATCAGTTTGCAATCGATGCAAAATAAAGTTCAGTTGCGAGTGCGCCTCTTTCCTGTCATCTTCTTTCTTACCAATTCGTACGCGGCGCTACACCCAAAACCTGCAATGAAATACCAACTAGCCTGCATTGACACCATTGTCCAGTATATTACACTGTCTTTCGCGCGAGAGAGGCATAAATGAGAACCCGGGTACACTTGCAGCAATTAAAGCACTGTAAAAAAACTAAAAAATAATAAACATAACAATTGAAGATTTTGCGGCAATCTAACTGCAACAGTGACTGGACAGCTGGAAATACCTTTTAGCGTCGCTGCTCTCTCTAAGAGTACTACTGTGGTCTATTTTCATTTCTATCTTACTAACTGATCAACGGTTTTAAACTTAACATATCTAACAGCCACCACGTACACAACCAAGAGCCACCGAATGTGGAGTCGCAGAACAAACTAGTATTTGCATTAAACGATCATTTGCGTCTCCTTGCGGCAATGCATGGTGTCCGCCCAACACGAAGCGAGACGTGATGCGTTGTCAGTACCAGAACAACTTTTCTGCCCGCGCTGCCCTGCCGGATCCGCAGGGCGCCGTCCTGCTGAGAAACAATATGCGAAGGGAGGGAAGGATAGACGAAAGACACCAACCGATTGCCCCACCACTGTCGTCCAGTCCAAGCGGCCGACACCTGAATGGTGACTGTTTGTAAAAAAGGAGGGGGCGAAACGAACACTCGGTAAGCGAGTAGGTCGTTGGACGTGCACTTCCGCCGCACACCAGCCTTTCCTGTTGCCGGCCACTCGTACACATCGTCTACATTAAAGGTACCGCCACCCGAGCACACACCGAATGCAATATATAGAGTGGTTATTGAGGGAAGAGGTACTTCTTTCTGTCTTCCAGACTGGGGACACGGCTAAGCGCCAACGCAATGCTTCCAAAGATATTGGGCGCAAGGACATACCGTGGCGCCACCATGCGGAGGCATCCCTGTGACGTGCAAGGTTGGATTGCTCCGCCAGCCCTCTCCCGCTCAGCCCGCAGCTGCTTTCACGTCTGCTTTTTTTTTAATATTGTTGTACTTCACTTCAAAGAAATCAGTAAAATACTGCTGCGGTTTCATCACTGACTGTACGAAATGCTAAATAACTGCTCAGAAAAAAAATGTTACCTCCTCATAATGCCTTAAAGGGGTCATGAACCACTTTTCCAAGTAATGATCTAATGGCCTCAGTATCGGAGTGTACTGCCTCCCGAATCGATTGCCGCAAAAATTTCTCGAATCCGTCAAGAATCAGCGGAGTTACGGGGGTTTGGCGCACGCTCCCAGCGCTTTCTCTCTTTTCTCGTGCCGGCGAGCGCACTGGAAGCTAGACAGGGAGGGATGGCATGGGGGAAAGAAGTTACGCCAGCGCGCGTCATGAAACGCGATCGCTCTCCCGCTGTGATTCGCTTGCGCGAGTGCGGCGCCGGCAAGTAGCGGCACCCCGCGGCAAGAAGCGCATCTGATCCGAACGCCGCTCTCGATTTACGTCGGCTATCGGCCAATAAGCATGCTATGTCTCTTGCGACGTACAGCGGACAGACGCCCCGCCCACCGACGAGAGTGAGAACCGGCCTCTGTTTGAAAAGAGGGTGCCTGGGGAAACGGCAACTTCGCGCTCCGCTTGTGGCCATTACGCGGCGCGCACGACTGTAATATTTGGCAGAGCAGTTCATAGCCGTGTCAGCTTTCCGCAGGATGTGTTTTTTCAATCAGCCCAAGGGGTGCTTCATGACCCCTTTAAACAGCGTCCTGACTGCCGGCGTCGTCTGCTATGGCCACCGATATTGAAACTACGGGCGCCGCGCACGCTGCTTTTGTAAAAGGTAACGAATCATTTTGCGTCGAATGGGCTTTAGCGCGTGCTTCTGGCAATGAAACATTTTTTGCTGCAAGAAATGCGGGCAACATTGCAACTTCATTCGTTGTAGGTTTGCGTATAAAAACGGGCCGCGGTTGACACGACAAGCATGCGCAAACTCACATTCCTGTTTAGTACACATAGCCCTATGAAGCACAACGAAAGCGGTTACTCCGCTTCTTGGGAAGCAATCCAGTATGCTTAGAGATTCATGCAGCCGCAACCCTTCTCATATGATTGCAGACAAACGCACGAGAGCCATATGTACGCGCGCGCCTCATTCAGTGTTCTAACCACGGTGTAAGATATACCGTGTTGTAGCTAGATAACATTTCACATGAGTTTGTCTGCGGCACGACTTTAATATCTACATGTTGCTTCTCGTTGCGCGTATTTTCTAAGGTTGTCACATGGTGCATTTTCGATCGCCACCAAGCCACTTCGGGATGAAAATTTTCGACGATTGACTCCGTTATCCAGCTTGCACAAAGGGGCCAATCACGATCGAAAAATACGGTCCCAATCAGGCTCGATTACGATAGCAAATGCACCGTGTGCCAGCCGGCCGTATTACTTGCGCACTTGAATGACCATGCTGCAAGGTGTAATTTACCGTGGTTTAAATGGCAATATTATGTTGCTGTGAAAATGCCAGCGTCCAGCATTTATAAAGCTTTATTGATAAGCAGTATGGCACTTAGCGGCTGCTGCTAGAAGGTGAATCAGTATTTGAAGCTGGCCACGTTTTCATCTGTAGGGTGATTCCACGTAAGATCGAACAATCGATGGCTGGTCGACCTCTCAAATTTATTTCAAAATTTTATATATTATTGCCTGATGAGTGGAAAGAAGAGATCCGCAATTTGTTTTGCCGCCAAAAATTTTTTCGAAGCACAGGAAATCAATAATGACGAAGAGGTGGAGTGGAGCGCTCATCCGCTCTGCTGTTTTGGCCAACTTTCGTTATGAATTGCACAAAATATATTAAAGTTAGGTAGCTGAAATTTCTTTAACTAAATATATTCATGTTTTTGCTTCTGCTCAGGTATTTTTAGTTTTGATGTGTAGTGTAGATGTTTTTATAAAAAACCTCAAAATTGCCCCAGGAAACGTTATTTTCTTTATTTTGAAGATCTTTAGCTCGAAAAATCCTTGTAGCGGAGCAACAAAAATTGCGCATTACGTTCTTCGCATGCTTATCTACCACACTGCCGAATATTATATTTATATAACTTTTCAGTAAAGAGATATGATCGGGCTAAGTTCAAGAAAACACCGGACAATGAAAACTTCTGACGACAATTAAAAAAAAAACCCCATTTTTTATATTTCTTAAACTTTGTCCACTTATTCTCCTCCACATCAGCTTTCATAATCATTGAAAACATGTTGCATAATGTCGTTGCACTAATAGTTACGACCCCTCCATTGAGACCCTTAGGCAAGGATTGGCAATTCCGACTTCTTGCCCAGCAAGTGTATAAAATGCAGGCAGCATTGAATTGCTTTTTATTAAAAGGCCAGTAGGTACCGAGAAAGGTGTCGCCGGCACTGAAGACGTTAATTTTGAAATTATTTCGTCACTGCAGCAGCCACGAGTGCGGGGCTACCGAGCAGGCGCGCGCGCACCCGAGATGCTCGTTGTAAGAGACGGCGCAGTGAGAGCTCGTTTTCGCGTCCTCAGACCGATTGAGTTCGAAACAGCAACACCTCTCGGGTGACTTGAACGCACGTGCACCGGTAGTCGCAGTGATCTGGTTAATGACGTCGATTTCTTTTTCAGGGGGCATAAGAATGTCATCGTTAAACTGTGCGTTCCGTGAAGATCTTTCATTGCAGTGGTAGCAAAAGCACGCGTAGCACAAGTAGTCCATCTCATAATAGAATACAATTTCTAGACATTTCCTTAACGTTCCAGAAGAACCACGTGTGCTGGCAGTATTCTCCTAGATCTTCGAAACCGCTGTTAAATTTTTCGTCGAAGCACTCGAAGGTTGTAAAAAACGGCATCGCCATGTCTTGCCTTAAATCAGCCCTCACCAAGTCGTGTGAGCACAGAATGAGTGATAGCTTTAACGCACAGGTTACGCGTCTTTTAGATGTAGGGTATCCTCGTGATGCAGTGGCCACGGTTGCTGAACGTTTAAAGAAGTATATTGTGTTAAGTCCAAGCATGGTTGCAGAAAGCGATAGGAAGAAACGTGTCGTAGGTATACCGTACATTCATTGCGTATCTCACAGGCTAAAGAAAGTAGGAAGCAGATACGGCGTTAATGTTGTTTTCACGGCGGCCAATAAGCTAGGTAAGATTTGTGCCGCTGTGCAGAGGAAGAATGAGCGAGTAAAAGACAAGAAGCGAACCGATATTTGTTTCGTAAAACACACCAACAAATTCACTGATTGCCGTACGAGTGTGGTGTATAAGGTCCCTTTCAGCTGCGATCGCTTCTACGTAGGACAAACGGGCCGATGCATTAACCAGAGATTGTTGGAACATAAGAGATCGCTAACCGGAGGCTCACCTTCTAATCTATCTTTACATTGTCGAGATTGTAAGTGCACGCCAAAATTCGATGAATGCGCAGTGTTGTACCGTCATAGAAATGAAGAAACGCGCCTGATGATTGAAGCATGGCATATCGAGAATAGTGGTAGCGCATGCGTGAGCCAACCGTCGATTAACTTGCATAAAGATGAAATAAAATGCCTTAACAGTTACCTTCCACGTAGACCGCTACGCGTGCCGGATTGATAGGTTCGCCTGTTGCATGGGCATGCGCAGATAAGTTTTCGTGTCTTCTTTCTTTTCAGCCGTTGTGCGTCTCTTCAGTTGTTAGTCGGCGTTTGTGGTGTCCTGACTTCTTTCTTGTGTCCGTGTTTGCACGCCCTGTCTTTTTAGAATAGTCCATCTCACTGGCAGTCACTGATCTTTCGGGCGTTAAACGTTTCTTCAAAGCGTATATGCCTAGGTCGGTAACTCTGCGAAATTTTGGCTTCTTTGCAATAATTAAAGGAGTACTGACACGATTTTGAGACATCGCAAAAGGGACATTTTTTGCTTCGTTGGTATGTAGTGTCAACGCTGTCCACACACTGGAGTCGGAGAACACGTATAAAATAGTACTTTAATTTGACTTTGAAGTTTTCGTCGCTGAGCATCTGCAAGCCAGCTCCACTGCAAGGACATTATCCCCACGAGTCCAGACAGTTCCCCCGAGTATGCGAGTTCTGCGTCCTACATGCAGCCTAAACCGCAGAAACCACTGTCAGGGTCACAGGACAACAATTCACTCATCGTTGTTTATGTGCACCACGAGCAGATGACGAATTTGCTGCTAGTACGTCGCGAGTTTCTGTATCTCCGTGACGTCACACTGCTATGAAACGACACTGAGAAGCCACCCCCTCGATATCTAAACCGAAAGTGTCTTTTTAAGGTGGCGCTAATTAAAATATATACGATGCATTCCCAGGCACCACAATAGTCCTTTTAGGTTTCTGGACACCAGTATTTTATTTAGAGCGACAATCCGAAATTTTTAAAAATTCGTGTCAGCACTCCTTTAAGCTTCTTGTGCTTCAAAAGGTAGTCTCCACAATACACTCATTCCAAGCTATACTTCTCGCCATGAGACACACAGGAGGAGTAGAGTAAAAGCAAAGCACAAGAACTATCCGTGCCGAATGAAGTGTGAACAGCGCTCTGAACGTGCGGCCAGTTCAGGCCGTCTGCTGCCGACATCTGAGATAGGCAAGCGCATCCGGTTACCGATAGTTTTGCTTTTCTTTCCTTTGACATTTCATATTTTGCTTTGCCACTGGAGCGCCACGTTAATGCTTTCCACTGATCGCACCTGGCGCAGCGCAGTTTCTCTGGCAGCAGCGTGTGTGAAGCGAGCGCTCATAGCTCCCTTATAGAGTTCTAATCTTGCTTCCATCTCCGCCGTGTTATCAGCGCCTATAGCTGCGATGCGAACACAGGGCGGATAAAATAGCGAAGCTTAAGTGCACGTGCGTTCAAGTCACCCGAGAGAGAGAGAGAGAGAGAGAGAGAAAAAACTTTATTTTTAAAATCAGTCAATTACGTCGAGAGGTGTTGCTGTTTCGAACTCAATCGGTCTGAGGACGCGAAAACGAGCTCTCACTGCGCCGTCTCTTACAACGAGCATCTCGGGTGCGCGCGCGCCTGCTCGGGAGCCCCGCGCTCGTGGCTGCTGCAGTGACGAAGTAATTTCAAAATTAACGTCTTGAGTGCTGGCGACACCTTTCTCGGTACCTGCTGGCCTTTTAATAAAAAGCAATTCAATCCTGCCTGCATTTTATACACTCGCTGGGCAAGAAGTCGGAATTGCCAATCCTTGCCTAAGGGTCTCATTGGAGGGGTCGTAACTGTTAGTGCAACGACATTATGCAACATGTTTTCAATGATTATGAAAGCTGATGTGGAGGAGAATAAGTGGACAAAGTTTAAGAAATATAAAAAATGGGGTTTTTTTTTAATTGTCGTCAGAAGTTTTCATTGTCCGGTGTTTTCTTGAACTTAGCCCGATCATATCTCTTTACTGAAAAGTTATATAAATATAAGATTCGTCAGTGTGGTAGATAAGCATGCGAAGAACCTAATGCGCAATTTTTGTCGCTCTGCTACAAGGAGTTTTCGAGATAAAGACCTTCAAAGTAAAGAAAATAACGTTTCCTGGGCCAATTTTGAGGTTTTGTATAAAAACATCTACACTACACATTAAAACTAAAAATACCTGAGCAGAAGCAAAAACATGCATATATTTAGTTAAAGAAATTTCAGCTGCCTCACTTTAATATATTTTGTGCAATTCATAACGAAAGTTGGCCAAAACAGCAGAGCGGATGAGCGCTCCACTCCACCTCTTCGTCATTATTGATTTCCTGTGCTTCGAAAAACTTTTTGGCGACAAAACAAATTGCGGATCTCTTCTTTCCACTCATCAGGCAATAATATATAAAATTTTCAAATAAATTTGAGAGGTCGACCAGCCATCGATTGTTCGATCTTACGTGGAATCACCCTGTAGCGTAAAATAACACAGAGAACAAGGGACACCAGCTATGGGCTCACTTTAAAATAATCTATAAGCAAGGAACCCGATGGGCTGAAGTCGAGAGTCTGACGGAAACCCGTGTGGTCGGGAAAAGACACGAGGACAATTAAAATAAACACGAGGGCGGGAGGGGGGGGGTTAACAGTGGTGGAACTTACGTCGGCGAGACAGGTAACTTCCAGCAAAGACTCAAGCAGCACATGTATGACGTAAGAAATGTTTTACCAAACGCGCTGGCCGAACACACAAGCAACTGGCCACGAAATAGACTGGGATAAGGCAAGATAACGGAAGGAGAAAATAACTGGATTTCTTGGCTTTATCTTGAATCTCTGACAATCTAGACAACGGCGCACACGCTTTATCGTCATGACGGCAACTTCCCACACATGTCCGCACGATGCCTACGTCATATTTTAAAACATACATAACCGGACTGTTTGCGCATTCATTTCTCACTGTGAACAATGCTGCCGTGAATATTCGTGGTCGGTGTCCATTTGAACACTACAGGCTTGAAATAACACAAAAGAAAAACAGGTGACAGCGACATCATGCTCGTGAAAAGCAAGGTGGCGGTAAAAGCGAAAGCTCACGCCTGGGCCCTTCGCGTACGTAGCGCACTGTGACACGGCAGGAAAGTACCATGCCGCCGATAACTTTTACTGCACTTTTGCGGATTGTGTAGCCTCTGGGTGTCCACACACAATAAGTGAGAGCAAAACAACGCTGTTCAAAAGTGAAATCGCGGTTAAAAACAACCCATTCAACCGTCCGCCTCCCTTCGCCAGAGCGAGGCGAGGTCACGTGATCCAACTTTGCACGTCACAGCGATTGCAGCGCCCGCGTCTCCAGTGGTGGGCCTCGCGCCCAATAAGCATTGACGATGCCACTTGCATAGCGCAGTGACACCTGGAAATTTCTCCGCCTCATGTTTTTTTTTCTTTTTCTTGTATTCCTTCCCCTCATTTTCCTTGCAAAATTCTATAAATGTGAGTGCAAACAACATGTACCCTAATTCCTGATGAAGGCCAGACTCTGGCCGAAGCTGTCGAAATAAACACTTCCGTTGTTACTGTTCTGATGGAGGATCTACTTCACTGTTTGCAACGCTACGGCCACTTTCGCCACCATGCCTGCGTATATACATACATACATACATACATACACACACATATATATATATATATATATATATATATATATATATATATATATATATATATATATATATATATATAGATACATACATAAATACTGTGGAGATAGGTTTGCGAGACGCTTACCCTACGAGGCGACCGGCAAGGGACGCGACGTTCTCCACTGCCGCAGCGAACAAAGACGCTACGGCCGGGTTCGTCGATTCTCCGGCACGGCGCAGAAAAGGCACTCGAGGCAGGAGGTCAACAAACAACACGGGTTTATTAACCCAAGATGCAGCACAGTACGACAGTCACGGGCTTGCAGGCCGTAAAGGGAACTCCGCAAGACCGATCGAGTACGCTTGCCAGCGGTGCTACGACTATCACACAAAGGGCAGCAGTCGAGCACACGAACGAGAAGCCGCCTGCTAGAGCAGCGCGTCAACCTCTCATGCTAGCCTGGGAGCATCTCGCGCGGGCAAGCCCGCGCGAGACAGAAGCGAGCTCAAGGGGGAAAGGGGTTGTCACTGGCGGCCAATGAAAACAGGCGTTGCGCAGTGACGTAAACTAGCTTGGTGGCGTGAGCATGTGAGCATGTCGAGGCATGCCCGGACGCGTGCCCGCGCGCCGGGAAGCTGACGCATGGCTCGCACCAGACAAAGAGGCCTGGCGCTGCCGCCGTGGTCTGCCGATTAACGGCGGTTCCCGGCGCTCGAGCCGCGCGGGGCCAACGCGCGCTAGCTGGGGAACGAGGCGCCAAAGGGAAGGGCGCGCTCGATTCCCACAATACATACATACATACATATAGTATGCGCTGGTCACGTGTTCTTTTTTTGTATTTCGAGGGCTTTCTTTGCAGCTTGGAAAATTGTATACATGAGACTTTCTTTGTTGCAAATAATACAATGGAGGTTTGTGAAGACACTCACGAACTTCGCATATTCCGTTTCTTGCCTAAAGTCAATATTTAGCAATTTAGTTAAATAATCCTAATTAGCAAATCAATTAATTACAAAACAAAAAATATTCTGTAGTGCGCAAGGTGGCTGTCAGCAATATGCAACTGATTGTGCTCGAGTGCCTCTAATATTGTATTTTTTAACCCTTGGCACAAGTTAGCTGGGAAACCCGGTGTGTGTGTGGGGGGGGGGGGGGGTCGCCATTCTCACAGGCCACAGATGTTCTGTCTGGGACGATCACAGTGTAGTGAAAGAGCCAACTGTCTCTAGAACTGAACAAACGCTTATGAAGGTCATACAAATAAATGTATTATTCCTAGCGTATTTCCGGCATTTATTCCATGGGCCGATGCAATCAAGAACTAAAAATATTGGCATTTTGGATATGATTTTTTAAGAGTAACTCGGGATGTAAAGGATTAAGGTATGAGGCCAAGTGGAAAAAGCGAATTTTTTTAAAACGTTTGTACAATTTATCGCCCATCATTTTGCTGCATAAAATTTCTGTTTATGCAGTTTCTTTCAAAAGATATAAGCAAGAATGTTTAACCATTAGAACGGTAAGGAACTGCGCGACTGACGGAACACAAGAAGTAGTAGTACATAGGACAAGCGCAGACTAACAACTGTTAGTAACATCTGTTAGTCAGTTGTTAGTCTGCGCTTGTCCTGTGTACTACTTCTTCTTGTGTTCCGTCAGTCGCGCAATTCGTTACCGTTCTAACGTCATACCAACTAGCCCCACAACGCACTTTACATGTTAGACCACCCGTCATCTACAAAACTGAAACTAAAAGTGCCAGTTTTGTGTGCATCATAAGATTAGCTTGATACGTAACATTTTGTTGGTTATTTAATAATCATATATCAAGTGCGAACATGTAATCACGTTCAAATAACATTGTCAACACATCATTTTTTATCATAATAGTAGTTAAACTTCTCAGCAGGTGGATGCGCAACGTCGTACATGTGTTCTTTAAGCTCAAGGGCACATATGTGCATGTCATTCATCAAATTTGCTTTGTATGACACTATGTGTCATTTCAATAATGGCAACAGGAGCACATTTGATATTTTGAAGAAAGTTGGCATATCGAGCCTGGCCTCTACACTGCAAAAGCTCGCCTTACAAATGATTGGCACCGCATCGTGAAAGCATCCCGTCACAGCACTGATGCTGCAGATTGAGCTAGAAAGAAAAATGGCAAAGTGCCGCTCGAGCAAAGGCAGACGATAGTAAGGTCCAGGATGGAACTAGCTACAAATATAGAGGATTTTAGCGCTCCCGATCACCTTTTGTAAGCGCTGCACCTATTTCAAACCTTTTTTTGTTCATTTTCTCAGAACTGATATTTTTGGCATTTTTCCGTATGCGAACAGTCATAACCTTTTTGCTAAAAAAGATTTTTCATTGAAACATAGCACACTTCTTTATCAGATTAGTCGGTGTGCAATGAACTTTAATAAGCAAAATTGTGCCATAAGATTTAATATGGCTACTTGTTACATGAAGGTGCCCCTAGTGTTAGTGCATAATTTTAACACGAAAGTGTTTTATGCCGGGGACCACCAAGTAGATCCGTCACGGTTATGACGTTGATAAAATGGACGCCAACGGGTGAGAAAGAAAAAACTAAGAAAAAGATCCGCCGCTGGCAATCGAACCCACGACCTTGCGGCTGCAACGGTAAGCGCCCGACACTCAACCGACTAAGCCAACTTGGCAGATGACGGACACTCCACGAATGCGCCTTGTATCTTTCACACATCCTCTTTCGCACGGTGCTCTCTGTTGGTGGTGTAGGTAGGCAGGGCTGAGCGGGGCGGTGCCGCCGTCTGTGAGATGTGAAAAGAAGTAATGCGTCAGGATCGACACTTACTAGCGCTTACTCCGAGATTGCGCGCGATATCGGAGGTCATGGTTAAAGCGTCTCGATACCAGCGAGGGACATTGGCCGCGCTGGCGTCGCCGAGGCACCCTAGACGCAGTTACGTTCTTTGCCTTTCGCTTCGTGTTAGCATGCGCCGGCTCATCGGAGTAGTGCAGCTTCCACATGCACCAACGGGATTTCTCCGCCGCCGAGAGCTTCGATTGCGAGAGCACCGACTAACAAAACTGCTACAATACGCATTGCAAAAAGGACACGATTTCGACGGGCGAATGTCGTGCCTTGGTGGAGTGAGACACAGGCCAGCGGGACGCACGCGTTTGCGGCTCAAGCTACGAACTTCTGCCTCTCCCCTTGCTGAAGCGCAGTGTGGTAGTGTATGCATGAACACAGGTGTCGGTAACCCATTACTAGTAAGCGCACACCGTGCCGCTTCTCTCCTTAATTCACGACGTTTTGAAGAAGCGCATATCGGGTACCAGTGTTGATTATGAGCTTGTTGATGTCATCTTTATGCGCGATACACGATTCACTGATTGCAAATATATGTTCACAACTTCAGCTACCACAACGGTTTAATCATGATCATGGGCGTTAGTTGTCGCGATGAAGACATGCCACTAGGCGTCAACATGGGTGCATCGAAGTCAAACGGTGCTATAGCTGCCAAACACCAATAAGCATTGTAGAAGCTTTCATATATCACTACACGATAAGCACAACTTCTGTGAAGGCACGTGTCACTTTCGTGTTATACCGATTCCTATGACGGAGGGATCAGACATGTTTTTTTGGTTACTTAATCACTCTGTATTTAATATTCATCTGATCTCATTTGCTTTGGTTCGTTGCACTGAACAAAGATTCTTTTATGTCCCTACAAAAATTGTTTTTTTATTGAGAGGAATTTGAGTTAGGAGTGTTCGCGTAAGGCCCATTTTTAATAAAATTTTCAATTGTGAAAAATTAACAAAAAACAGCACTTGCTTTATAATGCTCACATGTGCTAAAAAGGTGTCATTTATAATGTATACTAATAGTCTCTAGTGCTTATCGCTTTTTAAAAATTTTTTCCGACACTTGGCCTCATACCTTAAAGATATATAAGGTGCAAGCAGGTAACTCTAGCTGCAATACAGAACACACGTTGGTTGATTCACTGCATTGAGAACCCCAGGCACGACAACGCTATATTTCTTTCGCACGTACTTTCATAAAAAAGTAGGCAACGTGCATCTTTGGCATTATACCAGGCTCGTAATGCACAACTAAAGAATGAAAATTGACTGGTAACCTACTGAGACCAAGGTCGACCTTCATTGATTCACGATGAGGTAGATCCACGCTCAGGTGCCTCGTGAAACAGTATGCTGTGCCAAGGAGCTTATTCGAACAGAGTGGTAACCTGTGGTGTGCAGTGTCTCGGTGAACTGCATTCAGCTCTACGACAATACGTGTTTCTTGTGTGTTTTGGTGACGCCACGTCAACCGAATAATCACGATAAAATCATTATTTGGAAAATTGGGGAGTTATAATTTTCTTGCACAAATTACTACTGGTAAAAAATAAGCTCCAGTGCTTATCAAATGGGTGCTGCAGACCTAAGCTGACTGCTGAAGGGTGGGCCGGGCCCTCAAAAAATGGAGAGGGGGCCGGGCCCCCCTGGGCACCCCTGGCTTTAAGCCCTGACTCCTTGCTAGGCAGAGAGAGCTTTGGTAGCACTTGCATTTGGCTCGAATCTCTGCTAGGTATCAGGTGCTATTTCAACAGTTTATCCACTATTGCGAAAAAAAAAAAAACTTAAAATGGGGGCCATGCATGACCCGATGCAGACATTCTCTTTCTGTCAGAGGATTCCATTCTGTGGGAGTTGGCAATTCTGAGAATGAACCTACCTCGGACAATTTTGGAAGGCTTTTCATCAGAGCATCCGGTGGTAGAGATCTTTTATGTCTGCAGTCGGCTGCTTGGTGTCATTTTCTGCAAGACTGTTTCACATGAGATGGTACAGCTGGTACATATATGAATTGAGTAGATGAACCTTCTCTAACCTACACTGTATATGTACTTTTCTGACGAGAAAAATTGAATTTACTGTCATCTTTTAACAATGTGTCCAAGAGATTTGTTTCCAGAGATTGGCCCTGCGATCCTACTATTGTTTGTTCGGTACACACCTCCCTTATGAAGCCATAGTATTACTTAGTCATAATTTTGTTACATATCTTCTAACGTTATTGTCAGACATCATGAGTGAGTCAATATTTTAAAAAGTACTGTGCATTCTCCGGTGGAAAACATTTAGTTCTTTATACAGCTATGTCACACCTTCTGTGACCACAACAAGGGTTGAAAGTTGGGCAAGTTGGTATGGGAACATCATCAGAAAAAACTGCGCAGCAGGACGAGGCACCAAGAAAGAAATGACGAAAACGAGCGCAGCGTGGGACCAATTTGCCGCAGGCCATGACTTCTATGGGGCTCCTTGACCACATGTGGCTATTGCAGCAGCAAACTCATTAATCAGTCAATATTTGCACAGTGTTGCATCTTTCCTGTAAAAATTAAACGAGATGAAACACAGCATCCCTGAACTGAAGGGCCTGCAATTTTTCGGTAGAAAGCACAGGCACTTGGATTCCACAGTTGGCAAAACTAACTCTTTGAAGTATCTTCTTGCCTTTGCCACTTTACAGATGCAGATTTGCAGAAGATGTCATCAGTGTGTTGGCCTCAGGAAGACAGCACGCAAACGTAAGCTCTCCCGTACTGCCTTCTGCTAAACATTGGATGCAACCATCTTCTCTTCTAGCTGCTTGCTTTAAGTGACATTGAACAAGGATGCGACCATTTAACAATATCTGGGGTACCCTTAGGCTGGCTTCTTGAGAAAACATTATGTATGCTAGTGCAGAGAGGCACTGAAGAAATGGGCTAGCAGCAGTTTTACAAACTTTGTTTAATGTTGCCCTTGGCTCTTGCTTCAGACAGATTGCTTGAGAAGGTGTTAGTTAATTGCCTTAAAAATTAAATCTAGAAATGCTAAACAATCTAATCATTAACAAACTAAAAGTAAGGTCACATCTCTCTTTTTTCAGCAGTATTGATCATTTGACACATTTCTCTACCGAGCACATTTCATGGATGCTGCGCTGGGACCAGCCATAGTTTCACACGTATTAGGCCCCTTCCTCAAGGGTGGACTGCATCAGCCGTGGGGTCCCTCTTTTTCATAGTGCCGGTCAAAGGGTGGCAATGTTTTCCAGGAGCGTTCTGATTGTACGAAGGCCTCCTCCCGGCATTTCTCTTGGTGTCTCTCATAAAATTACCACTGATGCCACTCTGCACACGTTCATGTGTTGGCAGATTCTTTCATGTAATCAGCTGGGCTCTCTGAGCATGACAGTTTGTAAACAGTATCGATGATTTTTGCGCAAACTTTACAAAAAGTGACTGGGGACAGAGAAAGACAGTCTTGTAAACAGTCTCTAGGGATCACATTAGCCACATCTTAAATAGTGGGTATCATGAAAATTGACGCAAGAAAACCAACTACCGTAGTATATTGAACAACGCCCATCTGTATATAGAGGTACAGCAGCCCCCTGTCGTTGTTTACAACGAAACAGAAACAAGAACTAAATACATGTTTTCTTTCTTTGAATTGAGGTCAGTGAATCGGTTAATTACTACACATTTCGTAATATAAGAAAGGGAAAATAGACAACCAGCTGTTTGTAGCATGAAGCCACAAGGAAATCCATACAGATTTTTCAGAAATAAAGCGTTTTATTGCCGAAAAATTCGTCCAGGTCCGGGGATCGAACCCGGGACCAACGCCTTTCCGGGGCGACAAGTACTGCAGAATGGGCAAGTTGGTGCATTATGATATCGTATTGGTATAGCGCAGCTCAGTTTGTGCATAAAGAAAAGAGGCTACAGCGATCGCTACAGAGATCGAGGCTACAGTGACCGCGATCGCGGTCGCTCTACCAAGTGAGCTAACCAGGAAGCTAGCAAATGGCAGCTCGAGGGCGAATTTATGGACAACTCGAAGCAACTGGACACATATTGCAAATCAGTTCTGCGGAATCCCGCAAGGGGGCGGAAGGTTTAAGAAAGGGAAAATAGACAACCACCCGTTTGTAGCACGAAGCCACATGAAAATCCATACGGATTTCTCAGATATAAAGCTTCTTAGTTGCCGAAAAATTCGTCCTGGTGCGGGGATCGAACCCGGGACCAACGCCTTTCCGGGGCGGTCACTCTACCAATTGAGCTACCCAGGAAGCTAGCAATTGGCAGCGCGAGGGCGAATTCATCGACAACTCGAAGCAACTGGACACATATTGAAAATCAGTTCTGTGGAATCCCGCAAAGTGGCAGAAGGGTTAAGAAAGGGAAAATAGACAGAGCGACCGCCCCGGAAAGGCGTTGGTCCTGGGCTCGATCCCCGGACCAGGACGAATTTTTCGGCAACTCAGAGGCTTTATTTCTGAGAAACCGCATGGATTTCCTTGTGGCTTCGTGCTACAAACGGGTGGTTGCCTATTTTCCCTTTCTTTACCCTTCCGCCACCTTGCGGGATTCCGCAGAACTGATTTGCATTTCATAATATAAAATAAATGACGCAACAGATAAGTACATGGAGCATTAGGCACACTACATGTAGCCTTGTGGATCACACAGTTGCCTCCTCACTTGTGCCTTCAGTGGGAGAGTCACCACAACTTGTAGTCAACCGAGGGCATTTCCATCCCACTTGTGTCTTGACACCCTGAGCTGGTGGCAAGGAGTCCAAAGGATTGGCAGTTGAGGACCATCAGGGAAGTGCTTGTGGCGAAATAGAGTGCTCTCATTGGGGTTCCACGAATGAAGCACAGCTGAGTGAAGTTGCCACTGGAACCATGGACAGCCCAGCTGTATTCCATATCTTCCCATTGTCAAGATGAAAGAATGACTGCCCAAGTTTCTTCGATAATTTACATGTACAGCTGCGTTCACGTCTGTGTAGACCGCGTGAGCAGCTGGCTTTGCTCTCTGTGGAGCGACACCTTGAGGCGGTCGCGGGCGCTGAAAAGATGTGCGTGGCCTAATAGACTTGCTGACCTGCTTTGCACGGGTGACAACGTTGAAAGATGCGCTTGTTTAACCTACATAGTATACTTTTATATATGCTTGAACTCTTGTACTCTCATATATGCGTGTTTAACCTACATATACTCTCGATTCCAAAGGATGACGTGCCTAGACTGATAAAACTCACCTAGTCAGGTGCGTGTTATCAGTTGAGATGTGCCATCTTTTGGAATCGAGATGCCGGAATTTCCCTGAGGGAGTGTGCATCTTTGGTTAAACAAGCGCACCTTTCA
Source organism: Rhipicephalus sanguineus (assembly GCF_013339695.2). Classification (NCBI taxonomy): domain Eukaryota; kingdom Metazoa; phylum Arthropoda; class Arachnida; order Ixodida; family Ixodidae; genus Rhipicephalus; species Rhipicephalus sanguineus. The sequence continues at coordinate 19,196 of NW_023614357.1, forward strand.
ATGTTGTCACTCGTGCAAAGCAGGTCAGCATGTCTATTAGGCTGCACATGCTGCTGGGCACATCACTTCAATGCCCACAACCGCCGCAAGGTGTCGCCCTGCAGAGCAAGGCCGGCTGCCCGTGTGCTCTACACAGACGTGGACGCGGCTGTACTTGTGAAATCATAGTTGCCCTTGAAAGAAAAAGCTGGCTTCGCCCAACCTTCACAACAGTTTTTCACAGACTGTCTATACACCTTTGACCTTTAGTAGTTCTTCACCCACAGGCACAGGTGCTGATGGTCGGAGTCTAGGCAACTGATGAAACCTGGTGACGCATATAATCGGGTCTTGTTCTTGGTACGTGTAGCAGTAATATGGTGCAGTGATACATTCTCAGATATTCTATTACTGCCTGATAAAGCACATGCCACTGTGATGCTGCCAGTTGAACATGAATTAATTGAAAACTTTGTTGAACGGTTCAATTTTTCTCATTGCTTGAGGATGATACAAGGAAGAAGGGAGATGCCTCTGTCCTTTAGAAGGTGCTTATACTCTCTTGAAGTGAACTGTAGCCCGTTGTCACAAACTGCCTTGTCAGGGTAGTTTTGGTGGGAAAATGCACAGCACTCTGCGACAGTAGTTGTGCATACTTGCTGTGTCAGCTACCTTGTGTTGTGTCAGCTACTCTAGTGCATGAATGCGGACTGCTCACAACATGTCTCCCGGGTACAGTGTACTATACGCCTAGTGCGCGCCGACGGAAGCGCCATAGGCGGCGAACTCAATCATTGCTCTCGGGAAAGCAAGCAGACGGCCGCCGTGGTTTCCTACGTCATTGTACGTGTGCTTCCGCGTTGTTCACGTTTCCGTAGTGAAATAAGCAACGTTCGTCGTATGTGTGGTGGCCGAAACTTCAAGGGATGTCGAATAACAATTGCTGTGGAGTGGAGTGCTCAAACACCTACAAAAACGCGCCCGGAACACGGTTTTACTCACTTACCGCAGGGCCTCCTGAGCAAGAGCGACGGAAGCAATGGATCGCCGCTGTTCGTTGGCAAAGACGAGCCGCTTCGTCATTGTGCGGGTTAACACGTCGCTTCTTGTTCTAATGCTTTCGTTCTGTCATATCGGTGCTCGCTGGATGCACTCGATCATGTTGACACAGGTAGACGACCAAAGTTATCAGCCTGAGCATGCGTTGGTTCGGTTCGACCGCCGTGCAGGGCACTTCGCTCAAACGTTCTATATTTCAGAAGTGTTGTAGTTCGGGCGAGTTGGTCATCCATGAACTTAGCTTGTACTAGCGCTGTACATGTACCGCGCTATGACAAGGTAAGTTCTATATTTATTATTTACAGAAACAGAAATGCAGCAATGGTTGACTTCAGAAAAAACAAGAAGTGATTGAGACGTCACCTTTGTAAACAAAACAAAGCGGATGTTCACCACGAGCTGCACCTCATAGCTGGATCTTGTTACGCTGGTCTGCGCGACGCACCTTTGATATTCACCGGCATGACGATTCACTCCACGCGGACGTTCGTTCTCCTCCGCAGTCGGTCATCACATGTCTTCTCGGCAACCCTCTTCAAAACTTGTCACTGTCTTAACTCACAACACTAGATCATCAAAGAACACGTCTTCTGCGGTCGAGCGAACGATGCTATCACTAGAACGACATAACTTCATCGCCGACTAACTCCTGACTGACTCTGCCCCCGCGCGCTTGCTGCGCTTGCATTGCCTGTATCGGCTCACGCCTGGGCGGCCTGGGTTCGGGAAGGTGCGTATGATTCGTCTGTGCGTAGCACAGCGAAAGCTAGAGAAAGGGCGAGATCCTCTCACCGATTCGTCTGCGAATCAGACGGCGCCGCTGGCTCGGCTTTGCTTTCTCGAATATGCCGATCTTCCGCGTTCGTTGGCTGTGTCGGTGGCGTCTTCTGCGGAGAGGGTAAGAGGCGCGCGGGCGCACTCCTGGCGCCTTCTTATACTTGTTTTTTCGATGCGCGCGCTCTGTCGCGCACGAACCGTCGGCGCCAGGCTTGCATGCCGTCGTTCGAAATCGGCGACGTGCGCTTAGTTAAGCGCTCGTTCGTGACAATCATCGTGCACAAGTCCACTTTCGTAGAGGCCTGCGCCTTTCCTGCAGCTGCCAGCGCAGAATTAGTTGTCTGGCACCCGCACGAAGGGGAAATAACAGCCGCGAACTTCATTCATTTCCTCACGGCAAAGCTGTGCAAAGCGCTGTCGTCTGCTCGGCTTCCCGCACGTACTGTCGGCGGCGCCCGCTAGGTGGCTATCAGTGGCGCCTCTATAGGCGGTGCACAAGGCGTATACTCCATCTCAGAAGTTCCCTTCAGCACTGTGAAGGCTACAGGGCCCCTTAGCCAATAGGAAAGGGGATTAGCCCCTTCACGTGTATTCATCCCCGTTGTGTCGTCTGCTCAGTGTTTCCCTGGCGTCTTCTCACATGCGTAGGGCGAGTAAAGTGAACAGACGGTGTCGCTGAAAAAAAAAAGGCTGTACCCATCGCAACTGGTGCCCTCCGCTTCAAATTTATCAAGTCATCGTGCACTTGTGTGACGCGTAAGTCCAACGTTTCCACACAAAACTTATGCCAAAAAATGCTGTGCGGGACATTACAGTGGCATACTTTTGACAAAGCTGATTGTCATCATTAGGTAAAACGAGCCGCGCAAACCACTCAAATTTTGGTACATAACCTATGAGCCGGCGTCGCAGACAAGTTCTCATGTTTAACAGCTGCGGCCAATTTCTTGCGACGGTCTTCGTAAAAAGAAAACGGACAGAAGGTTACCCTGCCTCTTTTGTGCCTTTCTGCGTAAGTAACCGCAACGCAGCTCGTCAGAACACCGTTTTTTCGTAGTTGCACGACGGCAACAGAGCGCACGCACCAGCGAAAACACGGCAGCAACTGCTGCAGGCACAGCGGCAGGCACAGCGGCTTTTGCCTACCGCGCAAAACTAAACGCTCGACGACAGCGCCACCACATTTTCGTGACGTATGTCCGGTCGAATTCGTCTATAAATACAATTAAGTACTTCGGCGCTTCAATAAAGTTGTCACTTGTCCGCCGTGGTGGTGTAACGGTTACGGTGCTTGGCTGCTGACCCGAAGGTCGCGGGTTCAATCCCAGCCGCAGTGGCATTTCGATGGAGGCAAAACGCTGGAGGCCTGTGTTGTGTGCGATGTCAGTGGACGTTAAAGAATACCAGATGATCCAAATTTCCGGAGCCCTTGACTACGGCGTCTCTCATAATCATATTGTGGCTTTGGGACGTAGAATCCCAGATATTATTAATAAAGTTGTCACTTGGATTCCTGCATCATTGCTGCGTTCTGCTTCAGCTCAGCTGTGCTTATTTTGCGGGCGGGACATGTTTTCTGCAGCTGAATTTCAGTTGCATTTAGAGCGCAGCTTGGGCAATAGTGAAATACCTGGCATGCTCGCCTGAGCCACGCGACGTCATTATTCTTTTCCGTGCAGATCTTATCACCGAAACGAAAAAAAAAATCAATAAAGAACAAAATAACAGTGATTAAAAATATTTTTAAAAACATGGTTGATCCCTCCGTCGTAAGAATCAATGTAACATGAAAGTGAACGGTGTGTTCACAGTTATGTCGTCGATTGTTTATTATACACCGATGTATGAGAGCTTGCACAATGTATGTCCACCTCGGTGGTACAACGGTTACGGTGCTCGGTTGCTGACCCGAAGGTCACGAGTACGATTCTGGTCGCGGCGGTTGCATTTCGATAGAGGTGAAATGCTAGAGGCCCGTGTACTGTGCGATGTCAGTGCGCGTTAAAGAACACCAGATGGTCAAAATTTCCGGAGCGCTCCACTACGGCATGCCTCATAATCATATCATGGTTTTGGCATGTCAAGCCCGAGATATTATTATTATTATTATTATCGCATATTGTCTATTGGTGTTCGGCAGCTTTAGCACCGTTTGACGTAGATGCACCCACGTTGAGTGGCACATCTCCATCCCGACGACTGACGCCAAAGATTTAACCCTTGTGGTAGCTGAAGTAGTTACCATACACTTTGCCACAGCATAGGCTGAATCCTGTGCAAAGATGGCTTCTCCAAGTACATAACACTGGTGCTCAATATGCACTCATTGAGAGCATCGCCATTTGAGGAGAGGACCGCCAAGGTGCGCGCTTCCCCAGTAATAGGGTAACCAATGCCTGTGCTCATGTGTATACCACACAGGGCTTCAGGAAAGAGAGACAGAGTTCGTAGCTTGAGCCATGAACGCGGGAAGGCGTTCTGCACGTGCCTCTCGCTGCACCAAAAGCTGAAACTACCGATGCGCTCATTAGTGTCATGATGCAGTACTTCACTTTACAGATCCCAGACGGTGACACTGCGGCTCTTCTCCCCCCCCCCCTCCCTTTTAACGACCGACGTCACTGTGAAAAAGAGGTGCGAGAGATATAAGGTGCATTTGTGAAGCCTCATGCATGAGCACCGGTCGCACAGTGGGTAGGGTGCCCGGCTCCTATCGTCACAGACCAAGAGGTTTGGGTTCGACTCCCAGGTCATCCTAGTCAACAAAACTTTTTCCTCTGGTTTTTCTTTATCATCTCTTTGAGTGCATTTTATGGATGCCACATCCATGACTGAAATGGTGTCAGTGAAGTACTGGCGAACTCTGCAAAAAAGACTTTTGTGTTATAAAAAGTCTCCCTGTAACTAAGCGTACCCATGTCTTTCAATATTTTTGCCTCAATATGTATGTCACCAAGTGAAAACGCTGGTGCAGCTACTCTCGCATTTCGCATTAAAGGGACCCTGGAACGGTTTTCTGAAGTTTTGTCAGCGTTTAGGCAAGAGCATCCCTAAATCATTCGCACCAGAAATTAAGCGACGCACCGTGTACCAAGGCCATTACGGACAATTATATATATACCCTCCTCCTCACCCTGGTCGAATGGTCGGGCAGGGCAGGGCAATGGTTGTAGAGGACCAGCGGTGCTGTGAGTAGGTAGCTTACGGCGCTAACACGCAGGGCATGACTGAACATACCGGCGAACGTATCGATACATGCCTCGCCAATAGTACCTCAGGCGCAGACAGGAGTACGTCTTGAATGTGCCAGCATGACCGCGTTAGGGGTCGTCGTGGAAGGTGCTGCAAATGTCCGTACGCAAATGAAGAGGAATAACGAGGAGCCACCTGCGGCCGTCGGTAAGTAATTGCGACGATACAGCAAGCCCTCACGATCGGCGAAGTGTTGAGCTTGACGACGAAGGGTGCGTGAGACTGAGTCAGGGGGATGGTGAGACAAAATGTCAAGACCGGAAGCGATCCAAGGATCTTTGTGCTGTTTGGCGGGCGTGTCGGTGATGGTCAGAGATGAAGAATTACAAGTAGAAGCTGATGAGCAGGCAGTGTCAGAAGGCAGCGGCGATAGAGATAGGGCGTCAGCGTCCGAGTGTTTTCGCCCAGAGCGATAAATGACACGTATGCCATACTCTTGTAGGCGTAAAGCCCAACGAGCGAGGCGTCCAGTCAGGCCTTTCAAGGACGATAGCCAGCATAAGGCATGGTGGTCGGTGACAACGTCAAACTGACGCCCGTAAAGGTAGGTGCGAAATTTACCGATTGCCCAAACAATTGCCAAACACTCCTTTTCTGTTACGGAGTAATTTGACTCTGCATTTGGTGGAGCTGCTGGGTAGTTCCCCTCCTCGTCCTGGAGCTCCGCAACCGCACTTTACCATCTGCCGCCGCAATGGCCGAGGACACCGTTCCCTCTCCAGCCCCACCTACACCTACGTCGGTCATGCGTGCTGGGGTGTTTCGTCAACGTGACCCTCCGATGTTTAGCGGCACTGACGAAATGGATGTCGAAGACTGGCTAGTAGGTTTAAGCGTGTTAGTGGTCCCAACAAATGGGATGACTGTGGAAAGTTGACGCACGTCAGCTTTTACCTGACTGATGTGGCCAAGCTATGGTACTACAACCATGAAGCCGAGTTCAACAGCTGGTCTGCTTTCAAAGAGACACTCACTTCGTTCTTCGGTCGCCCAGGCGTGCGAAAGCTTCGCGCCGAACACCGCCTGCGTGGCAGAGCCCAAAAAAATGGTGTGACCTTCATAAGCTATATTGAGGATGTCATTGACCTCTGTAAGCGGGTGAACGTGTCAGTGGCAGAGTCTGACAAAATAAGGCACATCCTGAAAGGCATAGATGACGATACGTTCCATATGATGGTAGCCAAGTGCCCTCAGACATTAACGCAAGTTATTGAACTATGCCAAAGCTTTGATGAGCTGCGTAAAGAGCGCCTTTCTACCCGTCGCGCCGGAATTCCCACAGCGGAACTCTCAGCCTTGGAAGCTAGAAGCGCTGGCGCTGAATATTTCGGCTTGCTGCCACAAATTAAGCAGTACGTTCGTGAGGAAGTGGCTCGCCAGCTCTTCCTCGTGGCATGTGTCACCGAGAGCCCCACGGCACTCGATCACTCACTCCGCCGTGTCATTCAGACACAAGTTGCTGAGGCTCTCCCACATCCTGTTCCAACAACGCAAGTTGCGGCGCCTCTCACTTAGGCTGAAGCTGTTACCCATTCATATGCTCGACCGACGCCAGTACCACCCGGCTCAGTCACCAACTTCTACTCGTCGCCACGCCCTGTTCGCCAGGCACGCCGTGGTCTGTATTCGAATGATGACGCCACCAACCTCGCCTACATACCACAGCAACCAGCACACCGTATCCCTGCTGACTCATTGGACACTTATTCGCACCGTGCCACTTTCACCTCCCGTCGATCTCCTTCTCCCCGGCGCCGCTCCATTTCTCCCATGCTCTGCTGTTCCAACTCTGCTCAGGTGTAAAACTAAGAGCCGTAGTTCCTGAGGCAAGAACTGCGCCTTCGTCGAAAATTTCAAGGCTTCATCTTTCGCCCCCTAACGAGATCGCAGTTTTTATAGACGGTGTCGCGAGCAACGCTCTTGTTGACACAGGAGCTGCCGTTTGTGTTATAAGTGAATAATTGTGCTGCAAGCTAAAGAAAGTGACGATACATGTTTCTGACCTTCTATTACGGACGGCGAGCTCACAGGACGTTGAGCCTTCGGCCGCGTGCACAGCACGTGTTTTCATCAACGACGCATTCTATATTGTAGAATTTGTAGGGGTGTGCGAATATTCGAAAGTTTCGAATATTCGTCGAATATCACATTCGAGATATTCGTATTCGATTCGATAATCGTGTATTCGAAAAGTTTCGAATATTCGATAACTTCGAATATTTGAAAAATTCGAATATGCGATTCGATTATCATGCATAAAATAACTCGTCTTCCACATTTCTGCTGCGTTCGTATAGCTATAAACGTTGCCGAGAGGAGCGATAAACATCGTAAGTACACGGAGGCACGATATCTGCCTGCGACGAGCTCCCCAATACGTATGATTTATTGCTAGTGCACATAGGCGTGCGCACAGGGGGGGCAGGGGGGGCGGCCGCCCCCCCCCTAATCACCTAAAAGGGGGGGCGCAAAATCCGCCCCGTACATTGACCCTTCTAGTCACCTAAGAGGGGGGGGGGGGGCGCAAAATCTGCCCCATACATTGACTTAGTAGGGTGGGGGTGCGCTTCGATGAACCTTTGCCCCCCCTGATGGGGAACCCTGCGCACGCCTGTGCTGGTGCATCTCCGACGTGCAGCGCTGTTGGCGATCATGTAACCGTACACTTTCAATATTATGCGGCCGTAACGTGCCGCACTACCACTCGTTCACTATGCGGGACCACTTCTGAAGAAAGACAGTGACCCATGTGACTGGTGGCGGACTGTAGGCACCTTCAGATACCCTAGTCTGGCAAAGCTTTGCCCCATGTACCTCCCTATACCAGCCATTTCTGTTCCAAGTGAGCGTGCCTTTTCAGTGGCAGGGGGGTTGTCTCTGTTAGAAGGGAGCGCCTGCTGCCTGATCATGTGGAGCAACTCATATTTCTTCATGATAACATGTAGTCATTACTTTCATTGTGCCGTGATATTTGATTGTGTTGTGATGTGCATTGTGCTAACGTGGACATTGTGTTCTGGAGATAGCAGTGTATGTTGTGTTGCCAGTCAGACTGTTAATGTTTTTTTTTTCGAGTAGCTACATGTTAAATAAAATATTGTTACTGTGGAGGCATTTTTCCTTTGATATTCGATATTCGATTCGATATTCGAAGGTGGATATTCGTATTCGATTCGTATTCGAAAAATTTGATATTCGCTCACCCCTAAGAATTTGTTGTCCTCTCGCATGCGTCGCATGATGTCATCCTCGGCTGGGACTTCCTTTCCGCACATCATGCTGTCGTTGACTGCACTCGTGCTCAACTCGCTCTATCCGCTTACGGTACCGCTGTCGTGGACTCCCCATGCCCGTCGCCTAAATTGGTCGTCGCTGCTGACGTCGTCATTTCTCCGTTCTCTGCCGCCTTAGTGTCCGTTTACTGCGACTCTGTCTGTGATTCCAGCGCCCTGTTTACACCGTCTGAAGACTGTGCGCGCCAATGAAACCTTGTACTCCCTTTTGCCGTCGTTACACTTGCGAATGGTGCCGGTGCAGTCTACGCGTGCAATCCATTCCCCTGCTCCTCAACTCTGTTAACACAGCGAATGCATCGGTCGTCTGGACACTTTTGATGCCATCTTCCCGTTGGATGCACCCTACGATATTGCACCACTGACGATAAATGCCGTCACTTCCGCCGCCGCACCCGCCTCACCTGCCCAAGACGCCTTCTTGCGTAGCATCGATAACGCGCTTACGCAAGCCCGGCTCACAAAGGTTGTTCAACTGCTTGAACGCTTTCGTGGTTCATTCGACGTTGGCCAATCATCATTGGGGCGCACGTCTGCGGTTGTTCATCGTATCGACACTGGTCACCATGCTCCACTGCGACAGCGTCGCTTCCGAGTATGGCAAGCTGAACGTCGCGTTATTAGCGATCACGTAGATGATATGCTGCAACGCGGCGTGATTCAGGAATCCAACAGTTCCTGGGCTTCTCCTGTCGTGCTGCTGCGAAAAAAGGATGGTTCGATCAGATTTTGCGTTGACTACCGCCGGCTAAACAACAAACATTACGAGAAAGGATGTTTATCCCCTACCACGAATCGACGATGCCCTGGATTGCCTTCAAGGAGCCGATATTTCTCTTCTCTGGATCTGCGTTCAGGCTATTGGCAAGTGCCGGTGGCTGAAGCCGGCCGTCCAAAAACAGCTTTTGTCACTCCTGACGGTTTATACGAATTTAATGTAATGCCTTTCGGCCTTTGCAACGCGTCTGCAACCTTCGAGAGGATGATGGACACTATTCTCAAGAGGACTCAAATGGCAGACCTGTCTATGCTACTTAGATGATATAGTTGTCTTTTCTGCAGATTTTCCATCTCATATCGCTCGCCTTGAACAAGTCCTTGAGTGCCTCACTACTGCTGGCTTGCAGTTAAACTTTAAAAAATGTCATTTTGGCACCCGTCAGCTTACCATCCTAGGCCACGTCGTCTCGAAAGAAGGAATTTCACCAGATCCTGCCAAACTTCGAGCGTTTGCCGAATACCCCAAGTCTAAAGGAGCTCCGAAGCCTCATCGGCTTGTGTTCATATTTTCGGCGCTTCATCTGCAATTTCGCCTCCATTATTTCCCCCTTGACGCAGCTATTGCTGAAGGCAATATAGTGTAAAATCCGCCAGTGTAAAATGCGAAGACTTCGTTCTAATATATACCGGGTTTCAGGACAATACGCCTGAAGATATAGAGCAGCGCGTCCCAACGCAGCCGTTTATTCCAGTCCAAAAAAAAAAAAAACCAAAGCTTCGCGTGCCACGCGCCGTTTCTCGTCTCCCTCTTCTTCTAGCGCGCGCTATGTTTTCTGTTATTAACAGCAGCTTCTCGCCGGCAGCACCGACCTCTCGGCTTGGAATACTGATTGTGATAAGTCGTTTACGACGCTCCGCCGACTTCTCACGTCCCCACCATTTCTGCGTCACTACAAGAGTCCCTTTGAGATGCTTCATGGCTACAAGCCAAGCTTTTATGGATTGGAACTTCCACAGCTTGTCGACATGGAAAACCCGTGGCAACCTCTTCAAGAATTGAGAGTGCAGGTTCATCACCATTTACTGGACAAACAGGACTCCACCAAACAGGCCTATGATCGACGACACTGCTCTGCAAAATTACCGGCAGAGTTTTCGTTGAATATTATGACATTTCTTGGCACTTAACAGCCTTTAACTTTCTTAGTGATGCATTCCTTCTCTCGGTCATCCTCTGAGTGTAGTTTGGCGCGCAAGCGGAGCTCATCCGCAGTCGAAGCGGCACCCATGTAATGTGAGCGCCCGCAGCATCGAGCGGCCGCTGCTGCGGGTTTGTCAAGCGGCTGACAAAGCTTGCTGAACCATGACACCTGGCTGCGCATTTGTTGGTGTGGAGCTGCTGATTTGCGATTGTGTCACGTACAAGTATCTTGAACAACTTATATCCGAGTTTTAGCACATAACGAACGACGCGGCCGCTAGGCTGACTTGGTCACATTTGACGCATTATAACTTGTTAGCAACCAAAATAATGCAACATTCTTTTGGTGCAAAATGATAGATGACGTCCTTGACTTCAATCAGAGGGATATAAAAAAAATTAAAAATGGCCTTTTTGAGAAAACTATTTTCAAATTTTGGCATTTTTGGTAAATCAATTACCTTTCAGCCCAATTATGGAGTAAAATGGAGCGCGATAAAACCACAAATTATTTTAAAAGAGAGCGAAGGTATCAATGTTAATATCTACCGATTTTATTATCCTCATTTTAACTTGTTTGAGGCAATAAATTCCTCAAACACAGGTATTTTGTGCGATTTGCCAAGTTCGTGATTTTTTTCTTCAAAAGTGCTTCGACAAGCAAGAAAATATTAGACTCATAAGATTGTATTTCACTTGTTCTTTGAGGTTCATAATTTTGTGACCAAGAAGTGCGCAGTTTTTTCCTAGGTGCGCTGAAAATTCAGAAATCGCAAAATTGGCGGAAAAGTGTTTTTTGAGGCCAAAATTGTATATTTTTTTTTCATGCGAACAAAATTTTTTTTCGCCATACTAACTGCGAAACCATTGTTCTGGGTGTAATGCCTAGACATACAGCAAGTTTCATCAAAATCGGGAATGGTGACCGGGACCTCGTGTTCGATCTTATCTGGACACACCCCACTCTACCACGAGAAGGACGCTTGGTAAGCGAGAAAACGCACGAAAAGATGCTGGTGGCGATGCCACCTCAAAATTCTCGCACCAAGTGCCGTGACTTCATACATTTTGACGGTGTCTACTAGGTCATACGTTGTTGCTAATCGGTAAAAATGAACTACATCGTACTGGGGGGGGGGGGGGGGGGGGGCATAGACATAACATACCAAGTTTTAGGAAATTTCATTGAGCCAATGTCACCAAAATACGAAAAATACCGTTGGAATTCGTGATGTCACGCGTGGAGATTTCGGCGCGAAATTTAAAAACGAAACTTTGACCTTGATTTTCTCCTCTATTAATGAGCATATGATGGCGAAATTAATGACATTAGGGCTTTCTGAGTACAGTTTATCAATCTGAGTCGATTCATTGTTTCACTTTAGTGTCCCTTTAAGACAGAGAGGAACCAGTGTTTTTTAGAAAGCACTCTGGTGAAACGAATTCACACGTGCAGTAAAATGAAAAGATAATACACTAAAGATACTCCTGTAATTGCTACCACTGGTTTCAAGTATTTGACCCTACACAAACGAGCTAGACAATCACGCTTTCATTGTTACAAGAGTCATGTGAGAAAACCGAGCCACTAATGTCACATTGCTTCTTGTTTCGTTCAACTGATGCATCAGTATCAAGCCTCAGCTTCATCTAAAAAAAAAAAAAAACATGACTGATCTTTCTGTCGTAGGAATCAGTATAACACGAAAGTGAAATGCGTCTTCACAGACGTAGCTGAGAGTTTGTTGTGCACTGTTTCGTCCCAAGGCAAAGGAATGAATGCTACAGCAACAAGTTGTAATGTCATGGGAAGAATGGCAACCAGCTTGTAACACGCTGCTCAAGCAGAAAGGACTCACGGAAAGAACATACACAGGATGAGCGCGAACTAACAACTGTCACATCTCGACAGTGAAAGTGCGCTGCTCAAACACAAACGAGAACCCACGAAACGAACGCACAAGTATACACAGGATGAGCACAAACTGTCACAGTTGTAACTTATTTGTGTGGGAGTAGCGTGCTCCTTTCGCAAAAGCGACCGCTGCAGTGAGCGAAGTGACCTTCGTGCTCTCTTTAACTTCTACGCAAACTTGCAGTGAGAGCATAAGACGTACAAACCACCGCTATAACGAGATAAGCGCGCGCGCACGAGCGACCATGCCCTTTAGAGGCGTGCGCTCCTCGCAACACTTGGTGCAACGACCTTTACAGCACGCCCTTCAAGCCCTTCTCACCATCTCGCTTGGGATAGCGAAAACACGCTTAAGTGCCACCGATCACCGAGTACCCCCACCGGCAAATGGTGCATATAAATAGCTCGCCGTTAGTGTGGTGAAGAATGTGCCGGCTGTGGCCGAGTCGTTTCGTGCCGCGCGCTGCGGAGCGCGGGGTCGGAAGTTCGACTCCCGGTGACCGAACTTTTTCTTCTAGTTTTTTCTTGCGATGTGTTTACATAATTTACAACACCATATCCGTGACGGAACTACGTCAGTTCAGCCATAGTGGACCCCGACAACACTTTCGTGCTAAAAAACTTCGGAAGCAAGTGTACACGAAACAAATTCAGTAATGATCGACCTACGTCGCAAGGCCACCCTCGGTAAAAGTTCTTCCTCCCCATATGACGCAGCTATCTCCCTCGACGTTTGATGTTTTCTTTCCTCATGGAACAACAAAAAGCTTGTCTCCTTTTTCATGCGAGAGAATACCCTTTACGTTCGAAATGTGGATGCGGAATCTGCTTTTCCGAAAAGGAACATTGCCAGGAAGGAGATACTTCTTTTTTATTGTGTCAGTGCTCATGAACGACTCCAGAAGATGCCCCTTTGAGTAAAGGACTTACAATGGCCGTGTGTCAGGGGTATATAGCATTGTTGGCATGCTCAAGCAGGCGATCATTCACACACATTCCAATTCTGTCTGAAGGCGCATAATGGGATGCGGGAAGGAAGCGATTAGCTCACTTTCAAAAAAGGCGGGGGTCAGTTAGCCAGCTTCACGCAGATAATAATAATATTTGGGGTTTAACGTCCCAAAACTACTGTTAAAAATAAATAAGTGGGGCATGGGCTCGGGGACAGGCGCGAGAGACAGAACGGAGGGAGGATAACGATGTGGGATTCGGAGTTAGTCCTTACACAGTAAAGACGTCTATGACCACGGGTCCTCGTTATTTTTATTTGGTGCCGTGAGTGCAAGGCAACGCACACTAACCCCGATACTGTTTCGGCCAGGTGGGAAGCGGCCCTCCGCAGCTCCCTCCTGGCTGACCAGCTCTGGGCCGTCCAGCAGGCCCGCGAAGCGGCCGGCAGGCTTGGTCTGAGGGTCCCGATGTGGGAGTCGCCCGCTGCGCGCTGACGCGCGCCTTGCAGGACCCAAATAAAGTTTTTCAACCAACCAACCAACCGTGAAACCTGGGAGCGCTCATTCCAGGACTACCATGATTTCGGCCGAGCGTCTTCGGAAGGTGCGTGGGACTGTCAGGGCCAGCGTCTCAAAGAATATTACGCTCCTGACAAGACTACTGCAGGACCCAGACACCGCGGCGCGCGAGGTCAACAGGCAAGTCGCCGTTTTGAAGACGAAGGAAGTTGAGCTCCGCCAGCTAGACAAAGACATTCTCGACCTCACTGAAGACGAGGCAATTGAAGGCGAAGTCGAGGGTGCAACCGACTACCACGAGAAGATTCTGTACGCGATAGCTGACACGCAGTTTTTCTTGTCTCAGCGAGAACAGTCGACCCATCTCAGCGAACCGTCTAGGAGTGGGCCCAATGGCGACTGGGTAGCAGCCACCCAGAGCAACATCGGATCTGCTGAGGCGCCGCGAGGACCCGTCAGTACGCCGGGTTACCGGTCTGTCGCACTTCCGACGCTTCACATCACGATGTATGCCGGCGATTTATGTCAGGGGCAAGAATTTTGGGACCACTACAGCGCCGCCATCCACAATAATACCGAGTTGCCACCGATCGAGAAATTAAAGTATTTACTGACATACCTGACGGGAGCAGCCAAGCGAGCGATCAAAGGCATCAGGCTGGCAGACCACAACTACGACATTGCTGCCAAGACGTTGAAAGAGCGCTTCGGTCGACAAGAACTTTTGGTGAACGAACACATCGACCAGCTTCTTGCACTATCACTGGTAAGGAGTTCCAAGGAAGTGGAGAAGCTTCGGATGTTGCATGACACCGTGCGTTTCCGCGTAAGCGCGCTCTAAGGCCTGGGCGTACCACCTAGCATCCTGATGAGGTGCTTGCCAGAAGACTTGGCTATATTGTGACGCATCAGCTGAGCACACAACCCCTGAAGCAAGAACGCACAAGGTGACCGACATTTTGTCTTTTTTAAAAATCTAGGTTGAAGTGCGCGAAGAAGGGAAGCAAGAACCACCGTCATCGCATCCTCGCCACTCGACCATGGTACCTAATGACATGAGTTCGCCGACAAGATCTGCACATGCCATTCCATCAGCATCTGCGCTAGCTGCGACGAAATCCCTACAGCAGTGCACTCCGTCTTGCGTACTGTGAGACAGCAGAGCTCACAGCCTCGCAGAATGCACGGCCGACATGTTCGTTGAACAGAAAAGAGCCAGGTTGCGCAACACTCGTTGCTGCTACAGGTGCGGAACGCGCAATCATGTCGCGCAATTTTGCCGAGTTTCCCGGAATCTCACGTGTAACAAGTGCCGACGCCGACACCAAAACGGTCCTCTGCGAATAGTCACGCGCTGTCGTAATGACCACTTCTCCAAGAACGACCGAGCAGCTGGTTACGTCTGGCACTACTTCGCCGACAGTAACCACGGCCTCAACTGGTGAAAAGGGAGCCAAGTCAGTGCTGCTTCAGACTGGTCGTGTTTGGGCGGAGAGCGGAGCACGACGACTCCTGGTGCGTGTGATGCTGGACAGCGGCAGCCAGCGTTCGTTTATCCGACGTTGCAAAGAGATTGCGGTGTAGAGCCCTTGGCATCAAAGAGCTATCATTGGTGATGTTTGGAAATGCGAAGCCGTGGCATCATTTGCGCTGTCAACGCGTTTCCGTCACGCTGCGTGGACGATTGAACAACAGCACCGTTGCGTTGGAAGCACTAGAGGTACCCGAGGTATGCTCTGCGACAAGTCCACCACTGGACACTGAAGTGTTCGAGCTGTTTTGCGCCAGGAAACACGATGCTGTGGATCTGTTTGATCCAGAGCCTTGGCACCCAGATGACGTCAGCATCTTGATTGGCTCAGACGCTTACTGGAAGGTTGCCACCGGAAGCATTGATCGCCTCAACGAGGAACTCACTGCAATCGAAACTTCTTTTGGGTGGACCGTGCAAGGAACAAGCCCACCTTACGAGGCTACAGCGACTTGTGCCCTCCTCATGTCGGCTGGTGTCGAGTGCGATGAATCGGCTATGTGGCGCCTCGACACGATTGGTATTGAGAACCGCAGGCCAAGTACAGTACAAGATCACCCAGACCTCGAAATGTTTGAGCATTGCCAGAGCAGACAAGCTGGCCGTTACCAAGTGCCTTTAATGATCCAGGAGCCCAGCATCGCTACAGGAAGCGACAACAAACAGCTTGCAGCACGTCGCCTGAATCTACAGCTGAACCGATTTCGGGAACAACCAGAACTGCTGCAACAGTACGACGAAGGCATCACCGCCTACTTCAAAGATGGTCATGCAGAAAAGGTCGCACAAGGGGAAATTCCCGGCCTTAACGTTCACTACGTGCCGCATCATGCTGTAATACGCCGAGATGCAGTCACCACGAAACTGCGTGTCGTCTTCGACGCTTTGTCCCACGCCGTTGGTAAACCTTGCCTGAATGACGTTTTGTCGAAAGGGGTGAAGCTTGGAGTCGACATCGTGTAGCTATTGCTATCGTTCCGTTGCCACCCAATTGTTCTTGCTACAGACACCAGGAAAGCCTACTTACAAATGCTCATTCGACCAGAAGACCGCGACTTACTACGGTTTCTGTGGGTCCAGCACTTGCCTTCCAAGAATGATCTCAGCCCACCCATTGTCGCATGGCGGATGACAAGAGTTTTGTTTGGAGCGGCCTCAAGTCTATTTCTGCTTGCAGCTACTATACACCATCATTTTGCGTCTTGTCGTGACAAGTTCCCCGTGACAGTGGCCCTCTTGGAAAAGGTGTTTTATGTTGATGACATCATCGGTGTGTCCACCGCAGAACAAGCCATGACGGTGTACCACGAAGCATGCGCCATTTTCACTGATGCCTCTATGGAGTTGCGAAAATGGCCACCAAATTCTGACCTGCTGAAGCAACAGTTTCTACAGGACAAGGTTGCCATTTAGAGTGAAGCAAGGGAAGACCATCTCATGAAAGTTTTAGGAGTGCCATGGGAGCGTAAAGGAGATAGCATCGCGTTGACAGCACACAACGCAGCCTCCTTTGCAACAAGTAGACCGGCCACCAAGTGAATGATTCTTCAATGATTCTTCAAACAGTAGCCAGAGTCTGCGATCCGCTTAGGTATCTTTCTCCCTTCACCGTGAAAGGGAAGCTTCTTTTCCAAGACCTGTGGAAGCAGAATCACGCCTGCGATAACAAGCTGCCAGACGAAGTCCAAGCTGCATGGAACGCGTGGTGATCAGAGTTGCCAGCTGTCCAGGCACATATTCTGCCCTACCTGTTTCTGCACGATTGCAGCGCGCAGCTGTCATGTGAGATGCACGTATTTACTGATGCCAGTCCCAAGGCTTATGGTGCATGCATCTACGTTCGGGCGCTTTCCGCCGATGGTGCATGCGTTACACGGTTGCTCATCAGCCGAAGTCGCGTGGCGCCGCTAAAGACGATGTCCCTTCCTCGGTTGGAGCTTATCGCCTGCCTCATTGGAGCACGGCTGTCTGAGTACGTAAGGTCAGTGCCCCGTCTTCAGGCGGCGTCCATTCATTTCTAGACAGACTCGCTCGTCGCTCTACACTGGATCTGAGCCAAAACTCGAAATCGAGATCCCTTCGTCAATAACCGAGTGGCCGAGGTTGCCAAGCTCACCAAGCCCAATGACTGGATGCAGTGCAGCAGTGGCGATAATCCTGCCGATCTACTCACCTGCGGCGTGTCTGCAAAGGTATTCTTGGAATCAGATATGTGGTTGCACGGGCCCCTTTGGCTTTTAATGCCAGTACCAATCCCCAATTCCAAGTAGGATGACGTTCTGGAAGATTTAAGACATGCTGAGCCTCTATTTGAGACAGCTGCGACGATCTGTCTATCAGTTATTTCTTCTAGGACTTCAATTGTACTTGCCGAAGATTTCAGCTCGCTCAATCGGCTGTTCCGTGTTACCGAGGAGGAGGAGAGGTTGAGGTCGTACAGTGGTTTGTCCCAATGCTTCGAGAAGGAGCCCTCTCCGCAGTGGAACCCTGACAACTCTGGAGCTTCAAGAGGCCGATCGTTACTGGCTTCGACTCGTACAAAACCAGTCCTTCAGAGTTGAAATACAATTTCACGAGAAAGGCAAAAGGCTGCCATCAACGTCACTGGTCCTTGGCCTGGCTCTATTCCTGGATGCAGATGGACTCCTTCGTGTCGGTGGGCGGCTTGACCTGCTTAACGGCAGCCCCAACATTCGGCATCCCATTCTTTTGCCTTCCGAACACAAGTTGACAGCGCTGATAGTTCAAGCTGCTCATGCCCGCACTCTTCATGGTGGTATCGAGCTCACACTGACTGAGCTCCGTGCAAGATTCTGGGTGTTGCAGGGACAAAAAACTGTAAATACCGTAATTTCGCAATGTTTACCTTGCAGAAAACAGTGATTGACAGCGGGGTCTGCGCCAGTAGCACCATTGCCACCAGAGAGAATTACCGAGGCCCAAGCATTTTCTGTTGTTGGCGTAGACTACTGTGGCCCACTTTACGTTCGAACAGCTGGGAACTCCAGCATGTCATACGTGATGATATTTTCGTGCGCCGTGACACATGCTGTCCACCTCGAGCTTACATCCGACATGACAACAGCGATCACGATTCTCGCTTTTCGTCGGTCTGTTGTGCGGCGAGGTGTTCCCACAGTGGTTTACTCGGACAACGCCCAGACGTTTCGGTCTTGCGCACGGAGCTTCAAAGCGATCACCCCTGCTTTGCAAGAGTACGCCACCACGAGCATACAGTGGAAATTTATTGCAGAACGAGCTCCTTGGTGGGGCAGATGGTGGAATCGCCTCATTTGAACCACTAAAGACGCTTTAAAACGGACTTTGGAGTGGAGCAGCCTGGATGCTGAGGGCCTCATGACAACTTTATGTGAGGTTGAAGCCGTAATTAATCGCAGTGACTATTCTGTGGTCCAGACCACAGAATAGAGTGCAGCTTTATTCCGTGGACCAGACCACAGAATAGAGTGCAGCTTTATTCTGTGGACCACACGATAAACTTGCGCGCTGTGGGCTGTGCAGAAATGTTCTGTAGCCCAAGCAGCCCACCTCTCTTGACGACGGTTTCTGCGCACCAGACCACAGAATAGAGCCCCAATCTATTCTGTGGACCAGACCAAAGGGTAAACTGCAGCTTTGTTCTGTGAACTAGACCACAAAATAAAGTGCAGCAGCTTTATTTTGTGGACCACACCAAAGAGACGTGCTGTGGACCGTGTGCACCAGACATCGCTGTAGCCCAAACAGCCCACCTCTCTTGACGACGGGCTTCTCTCACAAATTGGTCTAATTCACAGAATAAGCACTGCGCCCTCCTCTCTTGACGACAGCTTCTCTCGCGAATCGCAATATTCGCTCGCAGCTTTGTGAATAAGTCCGGACCAAGGAGGCCATTTCCGGGCATAGTACGCGAGATGGAAGACGCTTATGCGTGAAAGGTTCGAAATACGAACGCGAAGCCCACCTTTGGCATGCTTGCTGGTCTGACATGCCAAAGCAGGTAAACGTGTCGTGAATTGAAGCAGCAAAAAGAAGGCGTATAATAACAAATGACAGCGGTTCTAAAAATTTCTGGACCTGGTCTATCGAGTGCGGAATACTTAAGTCACTTTCACCACAGTACATTTGTGTCATGGAAAAAGAAAATGTGCACTATGATCTGCACGGGAGACTCAAATTTTGAGCGATGCCCCCGATTGTGCGAACACATCCACAGATCTCCTTAAGAACAGCGTCAACGCCTTCGCGAGAAGAGAATCATAACGACAAAGGGTTACACTACTAAAATACTCTGGCCCTGATCTCTCCCGTCAGGACGTGGTCAGGACACACTTCAGTCACTTTCACCGCAGTGCATTAATGTCGTGCAAAAAAAGTGCACTGAGATTGGCAAGGGGCTACTTTAGCTGTTTCTGTAAAGTTTTCAGACGTTGATGACCATACAAGTGCTCGTAAATATACGGCGCGTGCAAGTGTATCTAATTAAGTGACAAAGTGTGCTGTTTCCAGTGACAACTAGTAGGTTCTCGCCAATCTTATTGCGCTTTTTTTTTGCTTGACACAGGTGTACTGCGGAGAAAGTGGCTTAAGCGTTGCGTGCTCGATGGATCAAGGCCAGAAAATTTTATACACGCTGTCATTTGTCATTAATGTTTTCTTTTCGTGGTGGCGTTAGCGTTCTTTTACGGGTGATTTATGGCCGCGCCCATTCAGAAGGATTGCTCAGAATTCGAGTGTCTCGTGCAAATGTTAGTGCACTTTTTCACATGACACAAACGTACTGCGGTGAAAGTGACTTTAGTGTTCCGCACGCGATAGATCAGGTTTACGAAATTTTAGAACCGCTGTCATTTGTTATCATTATACGCCTTCGTTTTGCTGCTTCCGTTCACAATAACAAGTTTATCTGCGGCTGATATCAATACTGGCATATGTCAAAACATTGGAATCTTTCACGCATACGCGTCTTCAATAGCGATTCACAAAACGGCGAGCACATATTGAGATTCGCGAGAGAAGCTGTCGTCAAGGGAACTCGAGCGTTGGCAAATCGAAGTCTCCATGGGGTGGGTTCAGTTCCTTCTGAGGGCATTAACAGTGCCTGTTCTGTGGACCAGACCACAGAATGAACCCTCGCAATTTGTGACAGAAAACCGTCGTCAAGAGAGGTGGGCTGCTTGGGCTACAGAACATTTCTGCACAGCCCACAGCGCGCAAGTTTATTGAGTGGTCCACAGAATAAAGCTGCACTCTATTCTGTGGTCTGGACCACAGAATAGTCACTGCGGTAATTAATAGCAGACCCCCTGATGTACCTGGAGGATAACCCCAACGAACTGCAGCCTTTAACTCCGGTGCACTTTCTGCTCGGAAAATGAACTATCGCTCTGCTGGAGCTGGGTGTTACTGCAGAAACATCAAGTCACGCTGAACTACAACGACGTGCTTAGTACCGGAAGCGGATCAGCATGGAGCTTTGGCGGCGATGGAAGAGTGCATATTTATTGCAACTCCGTTCAGCGCACTACTGCCCAAACCAAGCTTCATCACCGAGTCACGTATGCGATGTCGTCATAGTGCACGAAGACAACACTTCTCCGACGTTCTGGAGACTCGGGCGAGTGACGTCGCTGCATCCCGGACGAGACGGGGTAGCCAGAGCCTGCTCCGTGCGTTTGGCAACTGGCCACTTGGTGAACCGCACGATACAAAAGTCGTATACATTGGAAGCAGCGAAGTGACTTGTATAACGTTCGTGCCCTCCCCCTCGGAGGATGTTGAAAATAAAGAAGTGGGGCATGAGCTCGGGGACAGGCGGGAGAGATGGAACGGAGGGAGGAGAACGAAGTGCGATTTGGAGCTAGCCCTTACACGGTAAAGACGTCTACAGCCACGGGTCCTCGTTATTAATAACCACGATATAATTATGAGAGACGCCATAGTGAAGGTCTCCGGAAATTTCGACCACCTGGGATTCTTTAACGTGCACCTAAATCTAAATCTACGTGCACGAGCCTCAAACATTTTGCCTCCATTGAAAATGCAGCCGCCACAGCCAGAATTAGATACCGCGACCTTCGTGTCAGCAGTCGAGCGCCATAACCACTAGACCACCGTGGCGGGGCAGCTGTACGCAGAGCAGAGGTAGAAGTGATGGGTGCATTTCTCGCCGCAGACAGCCAAGGTCGCTGCAGCGGCCTAAAAAATTCCGCGCGGCAAAAAAATGTTTTGCTGTCGAGGTGCCGGGAGGAGGGGGGGTGGCGATCGCCCAATCGCCCCCCCCCCCCCCTCCCCTCGGATCCGCCACTGCCACTAGAGCAAAGTTATCATTGAGAATTAGCTCCTTGAGCAACACATGACTGGCCTCAGTGCAAAGAAGCGCTTCTCTGACGACGTTAGACTCATTATGCGAAAAAGCCTTGCAGTTGCGTTGTGTGTGGTCAGTTGCTGGACAACGTTGACACTTAAGCGCTCGCTTAAGTGTCATTTCTTTGAAAGATGAATAAACTTGATTTGATTTGATTTATTAGGCTCCGAACCGTCACGTGCTATGCGGCCGTAGACGTTGCAGTTGTAGACCTTGCGCACACCAAGTTGGTTGACGGGCGGCAATTACAGGCGTCTCTCTGTTTGTCAATTCTCTTGTGATAGTGGGCAGACTGCACTCCGAACCCGATGGTGACAAGACCTCAGCTGCGTGATCCGAAAATTTCCCGCCGTTCTCGTTCGATACGCTCAAACTCCAGGATGTCATGAATGTCACGTATCTCGTGAGCACTTGCAAGGCGGGTGTGATTGTAGGAGAGAGATGGGAGACCGTGGTAGCACAGCAAACACCCTTTATATCACACAACACAGCAAAAATCAACAAACTCAACATTCACAACTGAAAAGAAACTATGTGACAAAACACTGAGCTAGCAAATAATATCTTAACTCCAGTGACAGCCCATCCGAGTTGGGCTCAGCTCTACTACCCCAAGTCAGTCTAGCAACTAGGGTTTCTCAGTCGCTACCGTCGCTACCCAAATCGAACGTTCTTACTGTTCGGGACGTCGCCTCCATAACAAAGTAGCCCCACTGTCCTGTCGTGTCAGTCGTTGGCGTTTTGTTGTGTCCGTCGTTAACGTTCTTGAAGAGGACCTACGGCCGCCGTCAATCAGCATCCACGCCGATTCTCTCCATTGCTCGTATACCAGTCGCTGTCGAGATCGTCGTCGGTCTTGAGAGGTTAGGCCTCACAATCTTCGGCCTCTGCTAATGCTGCCTGGCCAAACCAATGATTTGCTGCTCCGGGGATTGTCGTGTGGGTCACAGCCATCCTGCTAAGCAGGTGAAGTGCTTCTGATGCACTGGGAACTGCTGTGACGAGGTGCGGCAAGTCCGGGGGACCTCGCTCGGTTGCTACCAAGGTTTACGGCCACCACCCGGGCCTCTCGTGCCGCTGCCTCCAGATCCGGGCCCTTGCTGCTCCCGCCGCAAGTGCGACGCTGGCTTCTTCAACCTTCTTCGTCTGGTGCTCCACAGAATAATGTCCGTTCTCTCTTCCTGTGTCCTTCACCACGGCTCGGGTTGCGTGCCTTGAGCCCTCCTCCAACCAATCCCGTGCGTGGATGTGGCAGAGGTGCACACCGAGAAATTTTCCGCTCCTCGCGTACCATCCAAACTTTCCATCGTTCGGCACATGCCTCATGCCCTTTACTCATGACAATGAAGTAGGTCGTCATCAACATGCATCCTTCCCAAGAGCATGGTGCAGAGTTCGAGACTTTAACCCCGTGAGAACTTCTCGCACATCGCTGAAGTCGAGGTTATCTTCATGGCATAGACGCACCTTGGAATATAAGTAGGCGGTCATGCTCTCGTTTCGCTGCTGCACGCGCTCTTGCATCCTGCGCCATCATTCGGAAACTCGAATTTGGCTCACGAAGGTTCGACGGAAACGCTGCTTGAACTCTTCCTGTGACGCGATTTGGGAGCTCCTCGAATGATACCAGTCCCTGGCAGCTCCAACCAAACAGGCCTTGGCAGTTTTCAGTGTGTAGGCAGCAGGCCTATGAAGTATCGACGTTCGGCGAATGTTCTCGATCCATTCGCGCGCTGAAGGAGCGTCCTCCAGCCGCCAGCATTTATAACCAAATACTCAAATGTACTCACAAACATACATATCTTCCGTAAGTATTATCCAATACTGGCAGGCAACGAGCGCCTTAGAAGAGCGTTTCCCGAACTACCGAATATCATGTATCGCCGCAATAGGAATTTTAAGGACATGTTAGTGCATGCAAAAGTAAACTCTCATTCTACTGCCCACATAACACCTTGTTCTCGTCCAAGATGTAAGACATGTAAACATCTTCAAGATGTCGTTATAGTTAAAACACTGAAGTGATTACATCCATCATACAAAGTCTAGTTTTACCTGCACTAGTTCAAACATTATCTACATGATCGAATGTTCATATTGTCACAAACAGTGCACTGATGAAACGGAACAGCCTGTTAAAGGGGTACTGACACGAATATTTTCAGTTATCATTTTTCTTGCGTCAAATGAAAGGTCAAGCCCTCAAGAGCTAGAAAAGGTAGAGCTATGCGCAAGTGCACCCTGAAAAAGTAATTACAGTATGTTTTTAAAAGGTAGTTTCGGTTCCTACTGTACCCCGACGTCACAACACTGTATGAACTTCTCGTCACGTGCTCGCGCAATATATAGTGACGTTTCTACAGCCGCTCTGCACCATGCCTCCTTTGGTGACGCACAGGCGGCCATTTTGGAAGTTTTGGTACCTAACGTCATCGCAACTAGCCAGACTGCTGCGTGAAGTCACCAGAATTTGCACTGTAGCCTGACGTCATGCTAGTGTTGATGTCAGTAGGTGCGCCATGGAAAAATTGACTTTAATATCAAATATATCTTATCAGCATTTGCTGAGCTTCACACTTGCTCAGAGCCGTCTCTGCATACAGGAAATTTGTATGGCAGAGCAAACTTTCCTTCGAAAAAAGGTGTCAGTACCCCTTTAATGTTAGATTAAACGGGCATCACGCGGACACGGTGAAGAAATTACCGAAAGTAGCGGCACAGCATTTTAGTGTAGCAGGTCACAACTTCGACGATCTCAAACTTTACATACTTCAGTCAAACTTCCAGTCACCAAGAGGCAAAATATTGGGCGCGAGGTCCACCATTGGAGACGCTGGCGCTGCAATCGCTGTGACGTGCAGGGTTGGATCACATGATTTCTTCTCGCTCCGGCGAGAGCTGACGGTTGAATGCGTTGTTTTTAAACACGATTTCATGGCATTTTTCCTTTTGAACAGCGTTGTTTTGCTCTCACTTCATGTCTGCGGACACCTACAGACTAACACAATCAGGAAAAGTGCAGTAAAAGTTATCGGTGGCATGGTACTTTTCTTCTCCTTGCCACAGTGCGCTACATACGCGAAGGAGGCGTCAGCTTTCACTTTTACCCCTACCCTGCTTTGCAAGAGTATAATGCCGCTGTCTTTTAGTATTTTAAGCTCATAGTGTTAAAATGAAGACCAACCACGGATGTCCACATAAAAGCATGTACGTGTCGGCTCCACCATGGCAGCCTTGTTCCCAACGAAAAATGAATGCGCAAATAGTCTGGTTATGTATGTTTTAAAATACACTGTAGGAAACGTGCACTGACGTGTGGGAAGTTGCCGTCATTACGATTAAGGGTGTGCGCCGTTGCATGGATTGTCAGTGATTCAAGGTAATGCCGAGAAGTCCTGTTCTTTTTTCTTTCCGTTATCTTTATCTTACCAGAGTCTATTTCATGGCCAGTTGCTTCTGAGTGTTCCGGTAGCACGTTCGATGAAACCTTGTTCCTTGCATCATACGTGTGTTGCTTGAGTCATTGCTGAAAGTTACCTGTCATGCCGACGTAACTTCCTCCACAGTCTGCACGCCCCCCCTCCTCTCCAGTGTCCATTTTAATCGTCCTCGTGTGTTTTCCCGACCATACAGGTTTCCATCCGACTCTCGACTTCAGCCCATTTGGCTCCTTGCTTACAGATTATGTCTATAGAATAAGCCCATAGCCAGGGTGACTTGTTCTTCTCTCTGTTGTTTTACTCTACAGACGAAAATGTGGCCAGCTTCAAACCTGATTCACCTTCTAACAGCAGCCGCGAAGTGTCCTACTGCTTATCAATGAAGCTGTAAATGCTGGACGCTGGTATTTTCACAGAAACATAATACTGCCATTTAGACCACGGTAAGCCTCACCTTGCAGCGTGTTCATTCAAGTGCGTAAAGTAATACGGCCAGCTGGCACATGGTGCAATTGCAATCGCAATGAAACCCGATCGGGCCGTATTTTTCGATCGCGATTGGCCCCTTTGTAGAAGCTGCAGAGCTGAGTCAACTGTCTAAAATTTTCATCCCTATGTGGCTTGATCGCGACCAAAAGTGCACCGTGTGACACCCATAGAAAATTCGCGCAATAAGAAGCAACAGATAAATATTGAGGTCGTGCCGCAGAGAAACTTGTGCTCATGTGAAATGTCTAGCTACAACTCCGAATGAGGCACGCGCGTGCATATAAAGGTTGCGGCTGCATGCAGCTCTAAGCATATGCTAGCTGGTTTGCTTGCCACAAAGCGGACAAAATGCTTGCGTCGTGATTCATAGGGCTATGTGTACTAAACAGGAATGTAAATTTGCGCATGCTTGTCGTGTCAACCGCGGCCCGTTTTTAGACGCAAACCTACAATGAATGAAGCTGCACGGTTGCACGCATTCCTTGCAGCAAAACTATGTTTCTTTGCTGCAAGCACGCACTAAAGCCCATTTGAGGCTTAGTTTTAATTCGACACAGCATAGTTACCTTTTACAAAACTAGCACGAGTCAGCTCCCGTGGCTTCCATATCGGTGGCCGTAGCACACGATGCCGGCAGTTAGAGCGTTGTCTAAGGCATTAGGAGGAACGCAGCATTTTTTTCGGAGCAGTTATTTAGCATTTCGTACTGTCAGTGACGAAGCCGCAGCAGTATTTTACCGATTTCATTGAAGTACAACAGTAATAATAAAAAAGGAGACGCAAACGCGGCTGTGGGCTGTGCGGGAGAGGGATGGCGGGGCATTCCACCCTTGCACGTCACAGGGATGCCCCCGCATGCCGGTGCCACGGTATGTCCTTGCGCCTAATAGAGTCACACCATATTCACATGTTCAATACACTTCAGCCAGCAGGTACGAACGTTTATAAGGGGGCTCTTGAATCCATCAAATATGGTACATACACAATGAAAACCAATGAGAGCTAAGTCCTTCTTCTAGGAATTTCTAAGCTACCATTGTGAAGTGGTGCTTCCTCTCACCACCCCGATTCAGCGAAAAGTCTTCCCCCCCCCCGCCCCATTTCTTTTTTTTTTCTGCGGAATACCCTTTTCCTTTTAGATTCACTCAATTTATCATGGCGGCCTCTCCCTCACCTGTGCTTTCACAGTTGCCCTCTCCCCCACCTTTGTTTGGATTGGAGGCTAGGGTACAAAGCTCATACACACAAGTGCTAAGGAAATCAGTTCTAGCCTTGAAGAAGACAAATCCGCTTGTCGAAACGTCGGCTCAAGCACCCGCCCGGCGTTTACAGATATTTTTCACCACAAGCTTCCACCTTGCCCTTCCTGCCGTTTTTTGGATTCGCATAACTTAGAATCGTATGGACATGTATGGTCAAGACCAGCTAGGAACCGATCAGCCGTGCTGTGCCTTTATTTTGTGCAACTAGTGCAAGCTACACCTGGAACATTTATTGCGATAGCAATTATATGGACAGTCTCGACTGGAAAATGTCTGTCCCCGTCGCCACCGCCGCCGTCATTCACCGTATATGTATAAGTATGTATATATATAGAAAAGCCACAAAGAAAAATAATTCAGAAATACTTTCCGACGCGCGGAATCGAACGGGCGACCTCTCGCTTTGCAGCCCGCCGCGTTAGACGTTAGGCCACGACAGCACCGTCTTTCAGCCTGCTAACGGCGAGCTATTTATATACACCATGTACTTCAGCATGCTTTCTTAGTGGCCACATAGATGGCGCGATGTGCGCGCGTGTGGTGCGCTTTAAAGATCGTCGCCCCGCTCCTGCGAACGCCGTTGCTCTTCGCCCTACAGGGCGTGGTCGCTTTCGTGCGCTTATCAATACCCGGAAACACTGCCGCTCCGGCGTCCCATAGAATTACGTCATGATGACGTCACCGACACCATCTTGAATAATTTCCTAGTTCGGCGGCCTTTTAAAAGGGGCCGTAACTGAAGGTGAAATTGGCGCTAGTGTTCATGGAGATTCAAAATTAAAGCAGCCAATGGCTGCCTGCCGCCGTGCCGGCAAAGCTGTGCACCCCGCGCCGGCCGCGGAGGCCGCGCGCGCGCCGCGACGCTAGTTTTGAATTCCTCGAAAGTTCCGTTGTAGGATGAAGCGAGTGCTGAGAGCGGGCACCAGGCTGGCCGTGCAGGGAGGCTATGCTTGGCGGACACCTGCAAGTCTCCCGTTGTGGTTAGCGGGTCATTGTTCGCTTTTGAGACTTATCGGAGTGGTCGTTATGTCAGCCGTGCTCCGTCGCCGCCATACAGGAGCCCGTCCTAGTCGCCGGCCTTGATATGAAGTTTCGTGATGTTCCGTTACATGAAGCGAGCTTTGGCCGGCGTGTGGAGTTTTCGTGGTGTTTGCGTGTTGTGCGCTCTTGCCGCCGTGGTGGTTAACGGCACGCACCATTCGTACATCATGCAACGGTGCACGGATACTTCAAGACCGGCTGAGTTCCGCAAGATTCTTCGAGGTTCCGAAAAACTAAAGGTGAGCATGCGGCTTGCGTTCGCAGCCACACATTTACGAATTGCAGTTGGACAACACAGTTATTGTTTTTTTGATTACGGCTGAATCGTGTAAAGCACGATGTTGCAGTTAATATCGCTGTTCCTAGAAGGAATGCAATTAAAGAACTTGAGACTCATAGTTTAACTTTTGCGTCTATGACAGAACTGCGTGATGGAAGTGCGTTTTGCTTTTTTTGCCTGTTTATCACTCGCCATCGTTTAAATACGCGTTCCTGAGACTCAATAGGCAGTTTTAGAATAGCGTACGAAAAGCTTTGCGTTGGCTTTTCGCGCAACTGTCATGCGTCGTACGCTAACCACTTGCGGGCTCCCGTAGTGACGGAAATAGCGAGCCGCAAACGCTAAAATAGCGTACGCTATTCTAAAACTGCCTAATGTATCGCAGCTTGCACTGAGCCGAGACGACGAAACTACGTTTGCCTCATGCGACTGCGTAATTTCTATCGTTGGAATTAATGGTTTTCAATTGCTTTATTTCAGGACGGAAACGTTTTCGGAGTATTCGAGAAGGCAAGAACTGATGCGTTTGCCCAAGGAGGGGTTAACAGCTGTAGAATCAGCGCTCTGCGAAGTCTCGATCCGCAACTCAAGTGGACCAGCTTCTACCCTGCCCCAGTGCTTCTTCTCGGTGCGTGAATATGCTATGTACTACGGCTGAAGAAGTAGTTTGTGTG
This sequence comes from Rhipicephalus sanguineus, assembly GCF_013339695.2. NCBI lineage: Eukaryota > Metazoa > Arthropoda > Arachnida > Ixodida > Ixodidae > Rhipicephalus > Rhipicephalus sanguineus. The sequence continues at coordinate 47,945 of NW_023614357.1, forward strand.
TTTATATATTGTCTCTGTTATTGCCTATGGAAAAACCGCTCGAAGGATTCATGTGTAGGCATGAGACATGTCCTATATGCAGAATTTTACTGTTTGTGTTTATCACAATGAAGTGCTCAGTGTACCCAACATGACGTCCTCCCTTCAGTGGCGTTATATTCAGCTAGGCATTGTATTCGCGGTGAAAGAAAAACTGCGTATAGGCTTATTTCACCTGGTCGTTGAGTAATACGCTTTTCTTTCGAATGTCATGTGCTGCTGCATAAACTGACCATGGCCTGCATCCCGTTGCCACCAACTAACTTTCAAGTAGTGTTCAAGTACCATATATTGTGTCTTGCTCTTTTTAGCGCAATGTACTACTTACTGTGCTAAATCTGATCTTTTTCATTTTGTTTATTCTGGTGAAGGTGTCCAGCATTTCATGTATATTTTGCAAAATCTGAGCAAATATGTAAGTGGTTGTTTTGTGTTTCGTATCATTCAACGGTGTAATAAGTAAATCATTGCATATTATTTCATATTTACATATTTTGCGCTTCGTTATGTTTTTGTCATGCACTGACATTTCTTTAACTACATGATTACCTCTCATCAGAGGCTCCTCTGCACTTTGCTCGGTATTGCACAAATGAAAATCGGTGTTTCTTATATGTGTGTACGTCAAAGGGCCTACACTTTCCAATGTGTTCGTTTTTTAATTCTAAATTTTACAATGAACTTTTGTGTTTAGTCATGCACCCACTGTGAATTCTTCCCTTCTGTTCTTCTTCCTGAACTTGTATCGTGCCCCATTACATGCAAATCTTGAATTTCGAAACAGAACAATAAAAAGAGGTAACAGAAATGTTGTAGGTGGATTCATCCTTTCTGCTCTAGCACCTGCTGGCTGCGGGCAAACGCGAATGCGCGGCCAAGCCACAGCACGCGCGCGAGCGCCACGCGAACAAAAAAAAAAAAAATTCGGCGCTGGGGCATAGGAGAGGAGAAAAAGCAAGCGTACAAAATAAAAACGATGCGCGGCATGGGAGAAAGGAAAAGAAAGCGCACAAAAAAAAAATAGAAAGAAAACGGCGCGCGGAGGGAGGAAGAGGGGGTGGAGGCGAGCGGCTGTTGTTACTGTTGCCCTGACGACGTAAGCAACGTAATCGCTACGTCATCGCCCTTTGAGCTTGGCGGCCTTCCTGCAAGGGGCGTAACTCAATAGCGCTCTCGGCGCTGTCGGCGCTTGCGTCGGCGAGCGTTTGAATTTCGCGTCCTATGGGAGGTATACGAAGAAACCGACCCTTGCGCTTATCTCGAGGAAAGAAGGGGCGGCCGGTGGGGTGCTTCGCTTCGCTTGCTGCAGCGGCCGCGTTTGCGAAAGGAGTGCGCTGTTCAAACAGAAATAAGTAACAACTGTGACAATTAGTTCGCGCTCGTCGTGTGTGTACCTGTTCGTTCGTTTCGTGCGTCCTGCTTTATGTTTGAGCAGTGCTCTTCAAGTGTCAAGCTGTGACGCATATAGTTCGCGCTCGTCCGTGTGCGTTCTTTTCGTGTGTCCTTTGGGCTCGAGCGACGTGCTGGCGATTTCGAGCTGCTTTCTGTCTTCGCGTTACATTCCAATTTATTGCTATCGCATTCATTGCTTCGCCGTTGCAGCGAAACTGTGACTTTGTTTTTTTTTCACACTGTTTAGCACTTATTTTTTCTCTTGTAGCATATTGAACAGGCTACCATTACATTTTTTATTTCTGCCTTTCAAATTTGTTATTTCGGAAAAATGTGTCAGATTTCACAACTTTACTCAGTTAGGCTCATGGAAAAGGCACTCGAAGAATTGACACGCTTAAAGAAGATTATCTTTACAGTCACTGCACTTCATTAGCCTTCCGCAAACACCGTTTTATGGACTTTATCGCTATGACGTCCTTAAATAAAAAATACAGTAGAACCTCGTTGATACGTTTCCGAAGAAAACGCGGAAAATAAACGTATGATCCGGGAACGATCCGAATTCCAGTAGGAAATTGAGGCTGACAAGGCCATATTGAGGTGCAAAGGGCAAAAAATATTTATTTCTCAAAAGACATGGAGGGACTCTTCGATTTTCGAACTCCTGGCATCTTGCTGGCAGACAGAGGTCAGCCAGGTAGTTCCGGTCCTGACCGAAAATAACGTCGCGGTCCACGTGTATTGAAATCGCGAGACAACCCGAATATTGCAAAATCGAACTCTGTGACAACCAGCGTAAACGTAAAGAAACGCTACCGCTGTGTCAGCAGACGAAACTTTGCGCCGCATGAGCGTCGGTTCTTCTGCTTTGCCGCTTGGAAATATGGGCTAGGTTGCCGAAGGGCAGAAAGTGATATTCTCGAGCACAGCATTTGGGATACGATAACGTACGTTCGCAAGATCACGCGTGACTTGCCCCGTCCGTGAAGAAAAAGCCGCCCCGCTAAAGGCTTAACAAGCTCAACTCTTCGCAGTGCACGTAACAATCGTGGTACAACACGATATGCGAAGTCTCGCGAAAGTGATAAGCGTCCCCGAAAGCGACAGCTGTTGCGGTAATCGTATACTACGTCGCATCCTCGCGCTGATCAGTTTGTGTTCTGTCTTCAGACCTGTGCTATGTTCTCCGCCGCTCGTAATCGCACCATCTCGCACGGCGGAACGGGCTCTAAAAGATAACGCCCTGCGTAATGGCAACCGAAGGTGAAGTCCCCATGTACCCGCACTTTGATCTGTCGAGTCCTCAAAAAGATGGCGGCGAGCGCGCATCGTCTCGTTTTGGCGTGATAACCAAAAACTTTCCAGATATCTTCCAGAACAAATCTTTTCTGGCAGAATCTGACGACCCGCTGGTAGGCAGAATTGCCCAGCCAGAGAAATACGCCAACTGGAATTGCGCCGGACGCAGCAACCCAAAAACGGAATGCGCTCCGGGAGAAAAGTGTGGGAAATTATCGGCCATATTCACTGGGCACAATGGCGGCGTTGCTATGGTTACGGGTCGCGGTGTGTTGTGCAGCGGTGGCGATGCGGCGGCGGCATGTGCGTTTCCGCGGCAAGCCGTTTGAAGATTTTGACGGCCAGCGTCGCCGCCTGCCTTCGGGTCGGTGTGTGGTTGACAGAGAGCGGTGATCGAGCAGTTCGGAAGAGACGCCGAGGGGACAATTGGAAAGCGCGGGGGGGGGGGGGGGGGAGGCACTGCGGAGAAGTCGCCGCGCGGCGGCTGTCTGCCACTTCGCGCTTCACAAGTACACGAGAGCGTCCTTTTTGCGCGCCTGAATGGGAGTTTCTGAGTACAAAACGTATCATACGACCGCAGTTTTTCCGCGGTGCTGAACGTTGCTGCCGAATAATCGTATTTTCCGGGAACGTATTAACCGGAACGTATTACACACAGCTGTATTGGGTTATTTTTAATTTTCGCGATTTCGACCGTAGGAGCCGGGAAATCGTCTAAGCGGGAACGTATCAACGAGGTTCTACTGTATTGCTTGATGCCCTCTTGGTCAGTCGGCGCAAAGCTATAAACTCTGACAGGCAGAAAAATGTCCGGAAACACGAGCAAGCAGAGCAAGTTTTGAGCTTACACGAAAATGGGGAAATTTTTTCAGCCATATACATGATAGTAGGTAAAATGCTAGTTGATGTGGCATGGATAGACCTTTTTATATGCACTTCACAATGTTTTTTCAGCATTATCAAATATATTGTCAGAAGCTTTGGCTGTGATAACATCCTTACAGCAACACAATAACGCAGATACAGCATTTCTCAGTAATATGGGTTCTTTTTTGGCTATTAATGAGAACTAACGGACAATAATGCCGCGGAAAATATAGGGGGTGTTATTTCTAGTAATTGGGATATAAATGTGAAGAAAGTAAAGTGGACGAAAAGATAACTTGCTGCCGGCAGGGACCGAACCTGCGACCTTTGAATAGCACGTCCGATGCTCTACCACTGAGCTACGGCGGTGGTCATCCTCTCGTCCACTTTATGGGGTATATATGTTTATTTTAAACCTAGGAGTGTTAGTCAGCACCGATCGCAGCCATGGCGGCGAGTGTGGAACACCCTTTTTCTGCCTGTTGGCGTCACGAAGCACGTGATCTTTTTACGAGCCGGCAGCCGACCAATAATCCCTCGCATACTACCTGAAGGCATCAAGTCTGCCAGAACGAGACCTTTGCTATGAATGAAAGAAGGTGACTTTTAAGGGCTCGTTTTTCTTTGTTACACACAATATTAATGCGAACTAACAGACAATAATGCCAAGGAAAGTATAGGGGGTGTTATTTCTAGTAATTAGGATATAAATGTGAAGAAAGTAAAAGGGACGAAAAGATAACTTGTCGCAGGTTCGGTCCCTGACGGCAGCAAGTTATCTTTTTGTCCACTTTACTTTCTTCACATTTACATCCTAATTACTAAAAATAACATCCCCTATACTTTCCTTGACATTATTCCTCATGGTCTGGAGGCTCCTCTCCAGACCATGAGGAACGCGTGTCGGTTTTTCTTCTCACTTGGGGAGCCGTGGCAGACACAGCTCAACAGTCGGGAGCCGTCCAGCCACCGTCACTTACCGCCTCAGTGTCCAAGTGCAAAGCCACGAGAAGCGAGTCTCAGCCACTATCGCTCTCTCTCTCTCTCTCGTGTGCTTCCATTGTTGTTTTCACATTGCCCATGCGAAATTTCTCCACAACTTCATGTTTATACATTACTCTTTCGTGTGGTGGCACTCTAACACCCAATAGTGTCAGACAATAAACTCGTCTCTGTTCCCACTGGCCTGAAACCCGCAGCAGTTGCGACACGATGCAAACTATGCGTGCACGGGTCCATTCCGACTGATAGGGCTGCTGCGTAAGTGTTAGCGAGTGACAGCCGTTCCGCTAGTGCCTGGTGCAGCCCAAGGACAAGACAGTTTTGCACGCATGGATGTGTGTTATATACTAATACCCCTATAGCTGTTAGTTGCAGTTGAATGTGGCACAGGTAAGCAACATGGAGTGCATTGTCGTCCTGCGACTTCGACCGAGATTTCAGTGACATGCGAGATACACAGTTCTTGAACTCAGCAAGCTGTGGTGGCTCATCATGACAATGTTCACTGCAGTGGGGCTGACTGGTGCATGCTGGGCAATGAAAACTTCAATATCAAATTATAATACAGCTAAACCGCAATATAACCAAGTGTGTATAATCAGCAATTTACTTCATTATATAGAAAATTAATTAAATCGAAATTCATCTTTTTGTGCAATGTATGATCGTTGAAGTATTAATTTTTATCGGAAACTGCTGCAAGAATGTTCGAATAACACGTTAAAGGGACTGTCTACCATCCTTCGTCGCTTTTCTGTATTGTATCGCAATAGAAAACGTAAAGTCTGAAGTGTCCAACTTTGCCACTGTTTCTCCGGGAAGTTAGTAGAAATTTTTAAAACGGAATTTATCTATCTTCATTTCGTCTTTTTTACAACATTGATGCGACTGCCGGCCGGAGACATAATGACAGCCACTGATGAACTCGCAACTTGTATCACTGGCAATCCTATCGTAAGGACCATCTTCAACTTCACAGTACATGGAGCGTAGCAATGTTGTAAGCACAGCGTCTGCTTTTAGTGGGTCCCAATGCACTGTGCAAAAGCATTTCAAGTGCTTCAAAAAACCGCTGCATTGCAATCTGTCTAATAAGAAAAAAAAAGTAACTGTTGGGCCAGTGGGGGCATCATTGTGAAATTGTTGCTTGAAACAACGCACAGTGCAGGAAGAAATGTTTTGGACCGGAAAGACAACTGAAGCTTAGTGAACAGATTTTGAGAATGCGGAGTGGGTGCACATGCGTCGATCTCAGACAAAGCTCGTATGTAAACGCACTGAAAAGTTTCTTATATACTAATGCCTTGCCAGATAACACAGTTCTTCGTCTGTCAGCATGTCTGACCGTACACTCGCGCACATGTCTGATAGTGTGTGCCTAGCCTCACGAGTGTGTCGCTAGGTATGGTTCCGGGCTGGGAACAAATGGGGACAAAAGGTACGGACTGAGGACAGAGCTGTTTTAAGCTCAGCTCAATGGGACAGTCTACTGGAATGCCATAGTTCAGACAAAGCAGTTGAAAATTTGTGCCTGTCCTATTGATTGGGTTCCTTTGCCCATATTTAGTTGGCATCGAAAATGTTTTCTTGATATACTTTTTGTAATTACTGTGCAATACAGTTAGTATAATGGTTTGTAAATAGTTTTATGGTAAAGAATTCCTACTGAAAGGGTGGTGACACCCAACTTTGAGGCTATAAAAAGTCTGTTGTAGGTTTCGTGTGTATGTAAGGACACTCAGCACAAAGTGTTGGACACAGCAAACATTTAGAATATATTTTAATTCGCTGACAAAGTGTGCCTAAATGCTCATTCTCACAATCAGGACCCATCACTAGCGCAACTGACACCGATGTCACTGTGTAGGAAGTGTAATGAAAGTTTTAGTGACGTCGGGCCATGTTAGAGTGACGTGAATGAATGATGACCCATAGCTCCGTTGCATACGCAAGCCAAGACAGCATTGGCTGCAAACCTACACTCATTCTTTTTAGCATGCTGCCGAAGTAGCCAAGCTTGCTCGCAATTCGCAAAGTGCTTTGCACCGTCATGTGAACCTGTGAAAGCGACCTTAGAGAATTGTAGTTTGTTCGTGCACTTTGCACTGGGCTACCATAGCTGTAAACATGAGAATGGATAGGTGGTGCCACTTGGCAGCGCTACGATGAAGCAGGCAAGCACAGAATTGTTGCAGTTAATGTGCAATCTGTGCTGCAACATGTCCATGGAAGTCTGATGAAAAATAACCTCTGTGATGGCTGTTAAACCATTGTTATGGGTGCTGAGGCAAGCGTTGGTGCGCACACTACCCATTGGGCAGCTTTGCATCGTACTGCTAAGCTTGAGGGGTTGGTTCCCAGCTTCGGCGGCTGTATTTCCATGGATGTGAAATGTATAGCCCAGCTGCGTAGTCAGATTTAGGCGCACTTTAAAAAAGGGTAGTCTCCTGTGCCTCGTAATCATATCACGGTTTTTGACCCAAGGGTTAAATTTTTGGAACACGCATTGGTGCTTGAGATGCACAATGTCTTTTTGTATGCATGCGATGCAAGAGGTGGTGCCGCTGCTTGCATAGCATGGTGTGCATTGGTGAACTGTTGAGTGTGACTCTCACACGACAGGGGCTCCTCAGCCGAGGCTGTGGCCCTGAACCTGCTCAGGCGCTTCTCCGAGAAGCAGCTGCCTAAGGCGTCAGACTTGCAGTGGCTGGTCTCAGAGCAGGATGCTGCCCAGTCGGTACGTATTGGCTACCTGGCTCTTACACGTGAATTGCTTGGAGACTTCCAATGATGTTGGCTACCACTCTAATAGTTTATGCTGTAATGCTGTGTAGTGAATTTGTAGTTGTTCCAGTACCTCGTGCACAGTGGCAGAACACACCTGTTCCCCACTCTGGCTGATGAATGGAAACCCGTTGGACACACATGCATGCACGCAAACACACATACGCACACCTTGGTGGTAATCGTGCTTTTTTAACGTACAGTAACTGGCTGAATACACCACAAACACAGCGCGGAACACTGGGCTCTGTGTCTGTGGTGTATTCAGCCAGTTCCTGTACGTTACAAAAGCGTGATTATCCCCAAGATGTACAACCAACTAGCCCCTATAGCTGCTCTTAACACACACACACACACTCTCTCTCTCTCCCTCTCTCCTATTCCCCACTCTGGCTGATGAATGGAAACCCGTTGGACACGCACGCACACACACACACACACGCACACTTGCAGAAACAAAAAAAGCCATGCTTTAATTTTTATTTTAAGCGTGCAAAAAAGGGGCAGGACAGGGAAAGGGTAGCTACAGGACAAGTGCTTGTCCTGTAGCTTCACTTCCTTTGGTCTGTCCTTTTTGCGCTGTTAACTGGACGTATACCAACTAGCCCGCTTCTCGATTCTTCGGCGGTTCCTTGCTGTATTATTGCATAAAAGTGAGACAAGCTGAATTATGGAAATTTCACTCACAGCTGTGACATCTTTAGTGCTGCAACATCATGAGCTCATTCGGTCTGAAAAATTGAGCAGGATCCACTACTGTAGCATTTGAAAAACTTGGCCACCTCGCTCACTGTAGCATTGTTTCACTCACCTTAGAATTGTTTTTTTTTTTAGTGAAAACACTAGAACAAGATTCCTTTTCAAGCTATTGTTTCCGAGAAAGGCATCTGGCAAATCGCTGTTCCTAGTTAATTGCAGAACTGCTTCAGCTTGCTCAGTTTTTCAGACCATTTTTGCATGCATAATTCTCAGGCGCTAGTTCAGTTTCTCTCTGAGGAGAACCCTGGAGGTTGTAAAGCTTTTAGCGTGGATATCGAAGGCCATTATTACTCCTTGCTGCATGAAGGGGTATTAAAATGTGTTAAAGATGGTATTAAAGGGACACTAAAGAGAAACAATGAATTGGTTTAGATTGATAAAGTGTGCTCGGATAACTCTTGCGTAGTTTATTTCACCACCATAGGTTTATTATTTGCGCGAGGAGAAAACTAAGTTCAAAGTTTCATTTTTAAATTTCGCGCCGAACTTTGTAATTTGTGACGTAAAAGGTTCCAAAGAGTATTTAACGTATTTTGGCGCCACTGGCTCGACGAAATTTCCACAGACTCGCTATGGCAAGTCTCTGGCCCCCTCAGAGGACAATGTACTTCGATTTAACTGATTAGGAACTACGTAGGCCCAAGCAGGCGCCGTCAAAAATATGTGACGTCACGCAAATGGTGCGGGAATTCCAAGGTGTCGTCGCCACCTGTATTTTCTTTTTGCGCGTTTTCTCGCTTATTAAGCGTCTTCTCGCAGCAAGCGTGGTGTTTTTGGTATCGTGGAAGACTACTTTACTAATGCCAGAAAAATCGTTTTGCTCTTTAGTGTCCCTTTAATGAACAAGTGCAGGAAACGGTTTTCACTGTTAAGTGCAGTGTCTGCGGAGGCTTTTATAGAAATCCTTTCCATGTATTTAAAGTGGACGCTGGTAGATTGGAAGGAAGGTGTTGATGCGCAGAAATCAGGATTTTGCATTGCCTCCAAGGTTGCTCCGATTCTTAGTGATTTGTACCTTAGCATGGTCGACAAACGTGTAGAGGTTGCCTTAGGTGATCGTATTAAGATTTTTCGATACGTGGACGATTACTTGATTTTCTGTAGGGGTGGTGGCTTTGAATCGGTGGAACGTCAGTGAGCGAACAGTTTGAATGAAACGGAGGAGGGCTTAACTGCACTAAAGAATCGCTTCAGAATGATGGAATACAATTTTTAGACATTTGCTGATCGTTTCAGGAGAACCACGTTTGCTGGCAATATTCTCCCAGATCTTCAAAACCGCTGTTAAACTTCTCGTCGAAACATTCTAAGGCTGTAAAAAACGGTATAGCCATGCCACGCCTTAAGTATTCTCTCACTAAGTCATGTGAACACAAAATGAGTGCCAGCTTTAACGCACAGGTTACGCGTCTTTCAGGTGTAGGTTGCCCTAGCATTGCAGTGGCCACTGTCGCTGAACGCTTAAAGAAGTTCGTTTTGTTAAGTCCGAGCATGTTTGCAGAAAGCGATAGAAAAAAGCGTGCCGTCGGTGTTCCCTACATTCATTGCGTATCTCATAGGCTAAAGAAAGTGGGGTGTAGATACGGCGTTAATGTTGTTTTTACGGCTGCCAATAACCTAGGTAAGATCACGACCTCCTCTATAAACTTACGACCTGCTCACCGGCGCCATCCCTACGGAGGCGTGTGGAGCTAAAAATTGGCGTGTAGGGACCGGAGGTACCGCCAGGTGCCGCCACAACTTTCCCCCATAGCAGACGATGCACGACCGTTGTGGTGCACTCGTGTGTGCGCGTTCCTCTCATTGTTTTTCTAGTCTCTAACGCGTGGATCGAGCAATCCATTGATTTAACGTCTCGAAGCAACATTCTTCTGGCTGTGAGACGCACCGTGGTGGATGGCTCCGGGAAGTTCGTTACTGGATCTCAATCTCTGCGCGATCGCGTTTGCGTCCCCATCTAAGTGCAGGCAAACGTAAGCAATATGCGACACATAACCCAGAGAACGTAAGCCTTATTTCCTCACTTTATTTTGTGCAGCGGCGCCTTACCTAACCGCTGTCTAGCAGCCGCAAAAATAATTCGTTCGTGGGCGAGACGGTGCGATCTTGTAACAAGTTGAAACCAAAGTTTCTACGACGCAAATGAAGACGACATACGGTACGAACGACGCATGTGATGACCCGTGTAAGTTTTCATGACCTGCCCGTCGCCCTTCAAGTATATCGTTGTCATACTGTACACGGATGACGACAGAAGGGCGCAATTGTGCTATCGTCTGGGTGAGGTCTAGCGAACGTCTAACGATGGAAGCGTGCGACAAAACCGGCGGATTATCATAACGTTGTTACAGCAATTTCTCGCACATACAAATATTATCAAACAGTTTATTGCAGTTATGGCCTCTGTTCGAGCGTCGCTGGCATTGCCGCGTCTCACACCGGCGATGCGACCACGCTTTTACTGCTGGAGCATTCACATACAAAGCGTTACGAGACAACAGCTCTTGCGTGCTCTTATTTCCATCATAGGAATAACGATGTATAGAAACGCGAGTTTCATTTATAATCTAAAGCATGATTTTTAACTGGCTAAATCACTTTGCACTGTCCCTAGTTATATTCCACGAACTTTTAGCATTAACCCACATAGTATTTCCCACCATGTACTATTCCTGATGCTGCCTGAGGCTTCAGCTGCCAATTGTTTCCTTCACAACATCATAGGCGTGCGCAGTGGGAGGGCAGGGAGGCCCCCCCCTCCTAGTCACCTAAGAGGGGACGCAAAGTCTGCCCAATACATTGACTTAATAGGGAGGGGGGGCACCGCGATGAGCCTTCGCCCCCCCCCCCCCCCCCCAGGGAACCCTGCGCACGACAATGCACATCATGCGTGTGATGCATGATGTAATCAAAAGCCTCTGTGGCATGAGATTGAAGAACGAAATTTTATTTCACCTGATGCTTTCACACTTACAATAAAATGCTTAGCAGACAAGTCCCTTATGACCGCTATAATTTAAGCTTATGGTTCAAACGAATGTGTTATTCCCAGAATCAATGGCACACGGCAGTACCAGTAGTAAATAGTAATCTAGTCCAAACATTGCTTTTGAAGCATCAGATACCAATACAGGAAAATCTAGTCTGCAACGAAAATGTTGATACCTGCAAAATGCAATTTATTAGTGCACAAAAACATTAACAGTGCAATCAACAATACCTCTAGTAAAAAAAGTGAACAGTACAACCAAGGACATAAAGGAATATATATGCACATTCTACCTAGCACCCCACGCTTTTCCTACAGTCCATCAGCATTCCATCTGCAATAACTACTGGCAGAACTAAAATTCAGCCCTGTTCAAAGCAAAATACTGCCCGAGGATCCAGTAAACACTGCTTTTGGGACCAGACAAAATCTCCCTGATATCCAACAACTTTCAAATATCTCAATGCAGGGGTGAAATATCCGATGTCATTATCATGGCCCGACTATTCCGTGTCCACTGCAGGGTAAAGACCTCTCGCAATGATGTCTTGCCCCGTCTTGCACACGCCAATTCCGTTTTATCCCTCAATTATCAATTTTTTAATTTCATCAAGCCACCTAACTCGGCTGTTTACCTCGGCTGCGCTAGCCATCTCTCGATATCCACTCCGTCGCTCTCGCTACACGTTGGTTATAGGTCCTGTGCACTACGTTGCTTGCCCAGCTCTACTTTTTTTCTATTAAAGATAGATGTGACAAGCGATAGCCTTCGAGTGCCACAACGTCAAGCGAACGCACGCACGCACCAAGCAGAACAGCGGCTTGGCCTTTGGCGCCTGCAGCGATGGGGGTAAGTTGTGGCGCCAAGGCGTGCTGCGGCACTTTGGAGAACAAAAAAAAAAAAAGCAAACAAGCAAAAGC